>NC_056743.1:1145683127-1145690627 GCF_019279795.1 Protopterus annectens | reverse complement strand
GTTTAAAGTTCACAAATGTGGTTCACAGTATTTCAAATGGAGTGCTTTATTTAATGTCCTTTTCCTTTTTATTGGTAGGTTTGCTTATTATGTCATTTCTTTATTATTATTTAGTTGTTTTGCTTGTATTTTGATTTATTCAGCTATTTACACTTTTGTGTTATGTATACATTTTATTAATTTTGCATTTTTTTTTCTCCAACTTGTACGCTTGCATTTCATAGATATAGGCTTATTAGTAGCTACTAGGCTTGAAGTCCAGAGGACCATTAAAGACCCTCACTCAAATCCCCAGCTTCCCACCAAACAATATTTATTTTATAATCATTTGCAACATTTTGGGGTGGGGCATTCTATATAATTTGTTTTCATTGCTGTTTGGTTCTATTGTTTTAATGCCAATTACTGTTGTGAACTTTCTTGTATATTGTTATGGCTGGATGTTGAAATGATTACTCTGTGTTTTTGTAAGTATTTTGGATTTGATGATTTTAGTTTTAAGACTTTAATGCTTTGTTTACATAACAGACATTTTAAGTGTTGGTGTTGAACACTTTAGCTTTGGAATTCAGAAGTATAGCAGAGGCACTTATGTCAGACAAGCCATTATTTACCTGTCAGGTGTGAAAACGCATAAATCTCCTTAACCAATTCAGTAAATATCCCAGAACAGAGCCAGAGTAGGGGCTGTGGTGAGAGCAAATTACCCTGCGTAGTAGCCAAAGTTCACGAGATGGGATCATGAATGTGAAGAGCATACATGCCTCAGTGTGAGTCAGTGTGTGTATGTGCACACAGAAGGATACATGCCTCAGTGTGAATCAGTGTGTGTATGTGCACACAGAAGCATACATGCCTCAGTGTGAGTCAGTGTGTGTATGTGCACTCAGAAGCATACATGCCTCAGTGTGAGTCAGTGTGTGCATGTGCACTTAGAAGCATATATGCCTCAGTGTGAGTCAATGTGTGTATGTGCACACAGAAGCATACATGCCTCAGTGTGACTCAATGTGTGTATGTGCACACAGAAGCATACATGCCTCAGTGTGAGTCAGTGTGTGCATGTGCACACAGAAGCATACACACCTTAGTGTGAGTCAGTGTGTGCATGTGCACACACAATGCCTCAGTATGAGTGAGTGTGTGCATACACACACAAAAGCAGCAAGGGATAAACAGCTTTAAAGAGCAAACACAGGGTGGTTTCATCACTGCGATCAGTGTCTGTGGAAGAACTGGTTCTACCTTTGAGTAAAGGACAATAACAGTTAATAAATTGTATTCATGATTGTGATGACAGTTTCAACATTTTAATGAGAATGGAAAGTTTGTTGCATATATTTGCTTATCAATTTAGGCAAGTATGAAACCAGATATGAAGTGCTTTCATGTATGGTTGGGTGACAAATGTCTTTCTAGCAATGACTTTTCTCTACTAGTCTAGCTTGTGATTCATGAGTCATTTCTAACGTTCTAGTTTATAAAACTGTGCTAGCATTGTTCATCTTAAATTAATTTACCTTAAGAAAATAAATTGCAAATTAAAATGTTAAATGTAGTCTATATGCACTTCAATGATTAAAATACTGGTTTAGCAACAGGAGACAACAGGACAGAGCAGGGGGATATTTGTATATCCCGAGGGAGTGGGGATTACTAGTGATATACCAGAAGCCTTGGTACGAGGGTTACTTTTTTGGGACAACTATTCTCAGATAAAATAATGGTACACATGCTCTGGATACTGATGATTGCAAAAGGGTCAGCATAATTATGACAATAAAAGAAGCTGAAGTTTTTCAAGATGGTCTACAAGAATATATATCCAGTGTAGTACTACTGACTTCACCTTTAATATCAGTAAATGTAGGCATCGTGGCACATGGCTAAAAGGATATAAATTATAATTATAAAAGAAATAGTGATATAAAAATAGCATTGTCATGAAAGAATTGGTGCAACAATAGACAGCAATTTAAACTCTGACTAGTGCAAATCTGCCGGTGTCAGAATAGTAAGTCTTATAAAACATCTAATTCTGAAGAAAATGTGTAAACACTCCAGGGAGATCATTGTGCCAATTCATACCTCACTGATCTGCCCTATTGTTGAACAAAAAGCTGTATTTAGTAGTCCTCGATCAAAGCACATGAAAAAAGCTTTAAATAAATGTAAAATATGTAATGCTTCCTTCTAGAATAGTCACTAAACTGGAAAACAAACTCCAGAAACCTTCAGGAATGGTTTCAGTAATTTATTTATTTACATTTGTTTGCCAGGAGTGTCCGACTGGGACAACAGCCCATTTTCAGTGGAGGCTCAGGGAGAAAAGCTCCTCATTACAACATTTTTAGATTGAACAGCATAGATAAAAAACAATCATGTGGAGAGTACAATGCAAGTCTGAGGTACACAATACACATCAATGGTATGCGATACAAGGAGTCATATAGTTATTGAATTAAGATAAAAACCATCAATAAGGCACGTGTTTTTAGTTATACAGAACAATTTTTGATATTATTTGTCTTGATACAATATAGGAAAAAAGAAGAAAGAAACATTGTTCAGGTAGGTGTGTTTTTCTGGAACGTGTATTAGCAAGTGGCAAACAGTGGTGTGGGAGTGTTTTGTTTTATCATCCTGGTGTGGTACAGGAGCAGAGCCAGTTGTTTATTAGGCGATCTTTGAGGAGAAGTTTGAATTGAGAAAAGTTAGTTTTGTGAAGTATCTGTTGGGGTATAAAGGTTGATGATTTAGTTATTTGACTGGAGAATAGGGACTCCCTGTAACTGTTGTTTGCTCTAGTAATCCTAAGTAGAAGTGGATCTGATGATGATAGAGAGTTTGAGTCAATTTAATTGTTGCAGTGGTGTGATCCCTTTGTGTGGTTTGTGGCAACTCTGGCTATTTTATTGTAGCAGGACTCTTAATTTGTGCAAGTCAGTTGTTCTTATGTTTATAAGAATTGGGGAGGCATATAAAAGGGTGGATAATAAATGTGCTATTGCTATGGTATGTTTGGTGGTTTGGGTAAGGTATGGCCTGGCTGTGTAGAGTGAGTTAAGTTTGACGTGCACTATTTTGATTGAGCTATATGTGTGTGTCAAATTTGAATGCTTTGTCACTTGTTATTATTGGTAGTTTTGTGTGGTTGACTGAATCAATTTAGGTGTTGTTTTGGGAGTAGATAATGAATGGTGTGGAGGGCTGAGCTTTTTTTGGTTTGTAAATAGCATTATTTTGGCATTGTTGGGATTAAGTATAAGTTTATTGGATGAGAGGTATTGTTCTATGTCAGTGAGAGATTTGTGAGCAGTATGTAGAAGCTCAGCGAAGGAAGTGGCTGCATAGATTAGTGTCAAGTCATCTGCGTTTTGTATAGTAGTTGCTGAGTTTGTAGCTTTACTGAGGTTATTGGTAAAGATGGTGAAAAGAAGTGGTCCAAGAATGGAACTTTTTGGTACCCCCACAAAGACTGGAAGGAGGAATGACATTTTGTTTTCCCATCTGACTGCTTGTTGTCTTTCAGACAAATAGCTTTGAAACAATGAGACGGCTGTTGGGGAGAGGTTGAAGGATGCTAGTACACTGAGTAATTTTTAATGGGAGACTGTGTCAAAAGCTTTTGACATGTCAGGGAAGATGGATGTTACAATTTGTCCCTTATTTTTGAATTGACAGTGTTTGTGAAGCTTATAAGAGCAGTTGTGGGGTTGTGTTTAGGTCTAAAAACCATGCTGGGTATTAGATAGAAGGTTATTGTTTAGTAGATATGCCAGTAGTTGCATGTGTATGCATTTTTCAAGGATTTTGGCCAGAGTTGGGAGTATAGCAATGGGTCTACGGTTAGATAACTGAGTAGAAGTTCTGTGTAAGGGTATAATGTAAGAGATTTTTCAAAGCTTGGTTGTATTGTTCAGAGATGGAGTGGTTTATTAGTATAGAGACAGAGCAAACTATGGGGTTGGCTGCTATTTTGTGAAATTCATTGGGTAGGAGGTCAGATGCAAGTGATGATGGTTTTAGTTTGTTGAGGAGTTTTTTATGTAGCTAGTCTGGATAGACTAATTTAAATTAATTAAATAATTAATATTAATTAAATTAATATTTAAATTTAATTTAAATATTACCTTATGAATCAATAAATCTTTTATAAGCAATACGATTACATGTATCCTGCACCAATCGGATCATCAAAAACACCTTGAACTACTTGATCTTTACACAGTGCTGTGGCATATCTGTATTTATTGGATGCTAGGAATAATTGTAGTGAATACAAATCAGAACTTTTCTATGGTAGTAAGAGCGAATGCATCTCATTGATACAATCACCCCTCATTCACTCTGACATGCACTCAAACACAGGCACAAATGTACATGCATGCACTCATACACACACACACACACACACACACACACACACACACACACACACACACACACACACACACACACACACACACACACACACACACACACACACACACACACACACACACACACACACACACACATGTATACACGCAGACACATATCACACACTTCTTGCCTGTCCCTGAGTTGATATAATGTTCCTTATATGACATGATTTTGCCCACCGCTCAAAAATCATGGATCTTTATAGTCGATCAGTAATGCCTGATATCAGTTTAATTCTTCTAAGTGTGCATACAGTACATAGTGCATAGTGTTGCTAGTCCCAGTAATAACTTAAATATTCTCCCTGGTGACATCTAGTGCTCCTCTTGGTTTTATTCTGAAACCTCCCCTCACATGCATATACTCCTACTGCTGCCTCTTATAGGTACCCTGTCCTTTGTAACTCATGGAATGTTGCAATCATTGAATCCTGCCAATGGACTTTCATACTTATTATGTAAGATAACAAGTCATACTTACTGTTTAGTTAGTGTTTTGAGTTACAGTTGCTGGATTCTTTATCAAGGGTGCAGAGTTCAAAATTTTCCCCTCCTTTTACTTTACCAATTTTTTTTTTTTAATGACTTTGGTAATCTTCTCAGACACCATGCTGTCTTAATGGTGGTGCAAACAAATAATATCATCTCTGTGAGATGATAAAACATAGTGTTTGAAACCTTTTCCTGCCTATTGGGCATGCCAATGCAAAGTATTCCTGGTGATAAGTGACTCCTTCTGACCAATGTCATCTTTCTTTCTTTGTTTCTTTCTTTTAAGTGCCTTTTTAGGCATGCTATGTAGAGTATCTCTCTCTGTATGTCTTTCCACTCCCCCAGTATTGCAGGTTTTGCTTGCTGGTATAGGGGAGTGTGGGGTGACATGACAGCTCCCCCCACACAAACACATGTCTTTCGGATCTATATCATAACATTGAAGTTCTCTAACATCGAATGTTATTATATCAAACCGTAAACACAGAAGTCTGAAAACATCGAACAGTCAGAATAGCAAATTTTTTCCCAGGGAAAAAAATTGCTATTCCGAGAAACATACACACAGCACAAACACACACAAAAACAGCCATCCACACACATACACTTAAAATCCTACACCTAAACTAAACTTTACATACAGTACTTGCTATCCAGTTACCTTAACCCAACCCTAACCCTAAGGTCCGTCACTATCGCACACTCACCTTACCCACGCCCTAACCCTAACTCACTTAACCCGCCCCCTAACCCTAACCTACACACAATCGCACACTTACCTGACCTGTGCCCTAACCCTAACTCACCTAAGCCACCCCTAACCTACACACAATCGCACACTTACCTGAACCCACACCCTAACACTAATGTCCACACAACCACACACTTACCTGACACACTCCCTAACCCTAACTCACCTAACCCACCCCCTAACCTTAACCTACACACAATCGCACACTTACCTGAACCTGACCCATAACGCTCCAACATATTGAACGCTGAAAACAGTGAAGCTACAGCAACGGCCCACCGAATTCTTTCCCTGGGAAAGAATTCAATGTCATGTACCTTCGCTGTTTTCAGCTTTCGACATTACGGGTTCGATATCATAACATTCTATGTTAGAGAACTTTGATGTTATAATATAGACCTACGTCTTTTCCACTCATACCCACTCAAGGACACACTCACCCATTCAGCCACTCACAAGCACAATACAAGTGAAGCCAACAGCCATTACTGGGACAAAGTAAACCTTGAAATAATTCATAATGGGTATGTTAGGTACCTCTCTCACACTCAAGTCTTACCTTCAGAGGAGATAAACATCTACTCCTTGCTGTAACCACTTCCTATTCAGACATAGCCCTGTAATGGTGTTTTAGCATAAAGACGTGAATCACTGTAGTGGGCAGTAATAGATTTGCACTCCTGGCAGTTAAGGGCAATTCAGAGACATGTAAATTAGCCAATAGTGAAGTTTTCCCTCATTTTGGCTAACATATCACTGAATTACAAATTGCCACATCATGTAAACATTCCCTTCTTGCTACAGCTGTTGCACACACACACACACACACACACACACACACACACACACACACACACACACACACACACACACACACACACGCGCATTATCTGTCCATTAAACTCCCCAACACTTACTTCTACCACGATGGGTGAACATGAGCTTTTGAACATGTTCATTAACAGAAGCAAACATGAGAGGCCATGTTACTTTATACAACCAAGTGATATGAACAGTTTACCACAATGTTTCCAAGGAAGAGCAAATGTCTATTTAGCTTATGCCTCTACCCCTGGAATGCCTCATTAGCACACTCACAGAGACATCCCACAATGCTGCTGTGTGTGTTCATGTTAAAGCACTATGGCAGGACTGTCTCTGAGGAGGAAATGGTTACAGTGAGGCTTACACCTCAAGTACACCTCATGGCAACCTATTTGAATTGTTGTCCTTGACTCCTTTTCACACAATACAACAGGAAATCTTTAATTACTTATTTGTTTTATTTAGTTATTCATTTATTTTAGTGTAATAATAGCTGGCTAACAGTAATTGTTCATTTGAGAATCCCTCATAAATATCATTGTCTCCATACTACAGCAACAATGGATCACTCATTCATGCAAATGCCCATGGCATCCTCTATAATTTAAATGAAGTGTCAAAGTTCTTTTGGTTTAGAAATAAATAAGCTCAATTGCTAATAAAATGTTTCTAACTGTATGAGAAAAAAGATAGCAAAGAATTATTAGATTTTCCCTGATGAATGAGTATCCTACTTATCCATAACAAAAGGGTTTAATACACATTAATTTGCATTCTCAAAGGCTATATTGTGCTAAAAACTGTAAAACCCATTTCTCATTTTAAGTTGAAAGAGTAATTATTGTATATTAGTTATACTCCATTTTAGGAGTGTGTACATTGTTACAAGCATATGCTTTGAAAAATATGGAGCATGTTTTAGATGTGATGTCTGTTAAGAAACATTGACTTGAAAATTATAGAGATCTGGAAATTTCTGTATCAGTGGGAATGGATGCCTATCGAAAA
>NC_056743.1:1145615627-1145673127 GCF_019279795.1 Protopterus annectens | reverse complement strand
ATATATAATATTTTTAGAGTTACAATTACCTTGCTTGAATGTAATGACTATATTTATATTTTCCAAAATAACACCTTCTACCTCTAAAATAGCATAACACTGCCTACAACTCCCACACCGGCATGTATGTTTGCTCTGTTGACTCACAGCCCTTACAGTATTTCCTCTCTCAAAGTTCTTCTTTAAATTACAACCCATTCTGTAGAAAAATATTGGGGTGTCTCCTACAATATTTCTTATTTCACTATCCGCCATAACATATCCCAATTTCTACAGAGAATCTGTTTTATCTGGATCACATGAGGTATATTCCAAAATACAGGCCTTATTATAATGTACTTCTGTATTATTTGTAACAATACCTACATTTTTAATTAATTCCTTACCTAGAATGGGTTGGTATTTTTCCCCCATTCACTGATTACATATTTCTTAACATCTTCCAAGATATTCATGGGATATCCTCTCAAACTAAATAGGGACCATATAAAATCTATTTCATCGGCCATGTCAGAATATAGGGACGTCATTCTGGCAGCCCTAATACACTGCCCTTTAAAGATGTTTTTCATCATTTTGCTAGGATAATTACTTGAATACCCTAAATAACTGCTGGAAAAGGTATTTTTCCTATGTATACAAGACTTAAAACCATTAGATATATTAGATATAAATGTATCCAAATGTGCTATACCTTCAGTACTACAAGAATATATCAATTTTAAAAATGTACTTGTACTGTTTAAAAATTCCATAAACTGGTCTATGATGTCTCATGGACCATCCCATAAAATAAAAATGCCGTCCAAAAATCTGGAATAATATCAAATGTACTTATAATACTCACTCTTGAAGATGTAGGTGTTCTCCCAATTCAACATAACCAGGTAAGCGAAGATGGGGGCACATGCTGCCCCCATTGCCACCCCCATAGTCTGTCTATAATGTTCTCCTTCAAAGTAAATATAATTGTGTTCAAGCACAATTGCCATAAATTCCATTATCAGACTTATATAGTCCCAATCCAGATTGGTATATTGCCTGACACTGTTGCAAAATCCTTCTAACCCTTGTTGCTTGGGTATACATGAAAACAAATCAATTACTTCTATAGTAATAAAAATTAGTCCTTCTTTCCATAAACTAGGAGTATGACTACCTGAAAAGACCCATAAGTCCTTTATTAGGTGTGGTATTTTCGCATATAAATGCTTAAGCCGTTTGTCAATGGCTGTTCCTAAAGGGAAGGTTTTGGAGTGGCTACCTGAAACAATGGGATGAAAGGGGGATCAATAGTATTCTTATCGACCTTCGGTATTCCCACTATTGTAGCCAATATAGGGTGCTCTACTTTTAGAAAATTGAAAGTGTCCATAGTTATATGATTGTCTGGAAGAAATTCTTCTAAATACATATTTATCCATTTGTATGCTATATGTATTTCATTAATGAGCACAGTTTCATAATTACCAGACTCTTGAAGTATTTTATGCATTTTTGTAGTATAATCCAAGGTGTTGTATAACACCCCTCCACCCTTATTGGGCTTCATAACCCTAATGCTGTGGTAATTTTTAAGTTGTTCTAGAATTCGTAATTCATCAGATAAATTACTAAATGTTTTCTTATATCTTGTATCATTTTGTAAGCAATATATTTCCCTAGTGACCAATTTTTCATATACAGATACACTAGGGTGGGTTGGTGGGATATGAGAACTTTTTTTCTTTAACCCTCCTTTGCAGTCTGGTAAAGATCTATTCTGAAATAATATAGCCACATTTATTTTTCTAAGAAATAACTTAATATCTGTTAGGCAGTAAACCAAATGAAGTCTAGTCTTTGGTATATATTTCATACCCTTAGAGAATAGTTTGAAATAGTCCTCATCTATTACCAAGTTGGTGTAATTATAAATTTTAAAATTATCCAATCTGTAGACTATACCATCAGAAATTGTTATTTCTGAGTATACCCCTGTTGGAGTATCAGGGGCTACCACTGTCTCATATTCTCACCCAAAGTCTGATCTATATTCTGTCCCTGTGTCCACTGTTGCCTGTTCCTTTTCCACCTCCAATCCTTTCTCCAATTTGGTTGCTGTTTCCACCCCAAGTGAAAATTTGAACTACTACCCTCCTGGTGTACCTCTTGGTTAGGTCTCTGATGTCTAATAGTATCATGTCTCACATTACCTTTATCAAACTGAGTTTTACCCTCCTTCCAGGGGTATACAGTGTTACACTTAAAAATGTTCTACAGCCATTCTTAACTTTTTACATTTCTTGGAATAAATAGTTTGAGCTTTTTTATCTGTGAAATTGTACTGCTTTATGTACAATTTCTCACACTGTGCAAACAGCAAATCATTTACAATAACATTGTTTAATTTTTCCACTTCCTCCATCAATTTACACAATCTTTCATCATTTTTCTTAATACGTAGTCTCATGTAGTCAAAACCAAACTGATTAAAAAGTACATCAAACACATTATGTGCTTGATCATTTAAAAAAAACCCATAGGCACCTTAAAAAAATGAAGTCCCATAAGAACAATGTTAAAATGGTCACTTTCAATTTTCTAAAAGTGTAAATATGAAAAATAGACTGATTGTCTGATGAAGCGTGGGATGACCCACGTGAGAGCGCTTACATTTTTGGATGAAATAAAGAACCTATTCTTCATTATATTTTGTTGAACGTTTCCATTCTTGGTCTCATCATGGTTTGGCACTCCTTCTACTTTTCATATTTAGATATCATTTTCTTGGAAGGAGGACCTTTTGGCAGAGACGTTGCTTCCTGTTTGTTTGTTTAATTTTCTAAAAGTAGAGCACCTATATTGGCTACAATAGTGGGAATACTGAAGGTCTATAAGAATACTATTGATCCCTCCTTTCATCCCATTGTTTCAGGTAGCCACTCCAAAACCTTCCCTTTAGGAACAGTCACTGGCAAATGGCTTAAGCATATATATGTGAAAATACCACACCTAATAAAGGACTCATGGGCCTTTTTAGGTAGTCTTACTCCTAGTTTAGGATAGAAGGACTAATTTTATTACTATATTGATTTGATTTGTTTTCATGTATACCCAAGAAACAAGGGTTAGAAGGATTTTGCAACAGTGTCAGACAATATACCAATCTGGATTGGGACTATATAAGTCTGATAATGGAATTTATGACAATTCTGCTTGAACACAATTATATTTACTTTGAAGGTGAATATTATAGACAGACTGCAGGGTGGCGATGGGGGCAGCATGTGCCCTCATCTTTGCTTACCTGGTTTTGTTGGATTGGGAGAACACTACATCTTCAAGAGTGAGTATTATAAGTACATTCGATATTATTCCAGATTTTTGGATGACATTTTTATTTTATCGGATGTTCCATGAGACATTATAGACCAGTTTATGGAATTTTTAAAAAGTACAAGGATACATTTATATCTAATATAGCTAATGGTTTTAAGTCTCATATACATAGGAAAAATGCCTTTTCCAACAGTTATCTAGAATATTCAATAATCATCCTAGGAAAATGATGAAAAACATCTTTAAAGGGCAGTGTATTAGGGTTACCAGAATGACGTCCCTATAGTCTAACATGGTTGACAAAATAGATTTTATAAGGTCCCTATTTAGTTTGAGAGGATATCCCATGAATATCTTGGAAGATGTTAAGAAATATGTAATCAGTGAATGGGGGAAAAATACCCACACATTCTAGGTAAGGAATTGATTAAAAATGTAGGTATTGTTACAAGTAATACAGAAGTACGTTATAATAAGGCCTGTATTTTGGAATATACCCCCCCCCATGTGAATCAGATAAAACAGATTCTCTGTAGAAATTGGAATATTTTATGGCAGATAGTGAAATAAAAAACATTGTAGGAGACACCCCAATATTTGTCTACAAAATGGGTTGTAATTTAAAGAAGAACTTTGAGAGAGGAAATACTGTAAGGGCTGTGAGTCAACAGAACAAACATACATTGTGGTGTGAGAGTTGTAGGCAGTGTCATGCTATTTTAGAGGTAGAAGATGTTATTTTGGAAAATATAAATAGGACTAAGGTTACATTCAAGCAAGGTAAATGTAACTCTAAAAATATTATATTATTATATATATGGCTAAGTGCATGATCTGTCCTAGCTTCTACTTAGGTAAAACAGGGAGTTTGTTTAAAAGAAGAATTTATGACTATTTATACAATATTAGAAAAAATGATAGTAGTTATGCCCTATTCAGACGTGGACAAATACGGTGATGGTCACTTTTTTAGATTTGCCATTTTAGAGCAGGTTATAATGGCACAAAGAAGGGGGAACTATAAGGCACTATTAGGACAAAGAGAAGTGAAATGGCAATTATTAACTGATGCCTCAAATGAACCTGGACTAAATGACTACATAACAATTAAACCTATTTTACAGTTACAAATGTAAGATTAAATATATGAAGTTTTGTACAGTATACAATGTGAATGTAGAAATATATGTATTATGTTTGTAACTTAGGTAAGAAGTTAACAGGTTAGAATGATATTCTTTACACATTATTGTTTACATTTATTATATTATATAATGTAAGTCCATGTAGTTAGGAGTATAAATTATATTTAAGTATACATTTTTAATCAATTCCTTAGCTAGAATGGGTGGGTATTTTTCCCCATTCACTGATTACATAGTTCTTAACATCTTCCAAGATATCCATGGGGAGATATATTAGTATCCTGTTTTTTTCGATTATTTATACTGATTATTTCTAGCAATTTATATATAGCACTTTTATTGCCTGCTGCTTAGTTTTTGAGTGTATTTTATTGCTATTAACTAATCTGACAGGTAACTGATTTGTTTGCAGTTAAAAGCATTCTGTATCTTTACAAATCTTTATCTGTTTAAAAACTTTCATTTTGTGGCTTTCTGTAGTGCTTACTGTCTGTAGGCTAATAGCTTTAGTATTTGTCCTAGTTCAGAATTGTTGGCTCTGGGCTTGATTGTTTATACAGTGATTGTTCAAAGCACATGGACAGGCCATCTTGAATTAGCTGAAGCCTTTATTTACCTTGGTTAGATTGTGTTAATTGGCTGCTGGCTAGTGGGGGCTGGTTCTTTTGTGTTTTTGTAAAAAAAAAAAAAAAAGTTGTTCTTCTGGTATTTAAGCCCTAACTTTGAGAGGGTTTCTGTCTATACACACACTGAACAGAGTGGATGAGAGGTGTTGACTACAACACTTAGCTGAGATATATAAGTATCCAGTTTTTTTCAATTATTTATACTGATTATTGTTTCTAGCAATTTATATATAGCCCTTTTATTGCCTGCTGCTTAGTTTTTGAGTGTATTTTATTGCTATTAACTAATCTGCATGGGTAACTGATTTGTTTGCAGGTAAAATCATTCTGTATCTTTACAAATCTTTATCTGTTTAAAAACTTTCATTTTGTGACTTTCTGTAGTGCTTACTGTCTGTAGGCTAATAGCTTTAGTATTGTCCCCATCCTCCCTCCCAGCTGGTGTCTTGATGTTATACTTGGTGGCTTTGCAGTTGCCCACCCCTACTGTAAATCTGATCTGGACACTACCTCCCAGTCTAGTGTCATTAGCTCAGTCAAAAAAAATGTTTTTGCCTGAATCTCCTTGTGTTCTGACTGTGCTTCTCAGACATTTTGGAAATATAGAGTATATTTTAGAGCATTTATTATAACTGTGATTGCCTTAATTACAAAGTGTGCTAGAGATGACTGTATCTGGAAGTGTTTGTGTTGTAGCTGCTTAGCTGTAATATATAGGCTTCTCTGTATATAACAAGACTAGCTACTCTGTCTGCTTACTGCCTTAAATCGTTTCGTTTCAGCCACTTGGCTCTGTACTTCATAAAAAAGTTTAAGTTAAATTAATTGTAGAGTTTTAATTGCATTTACTGTTTAGGACTACACACTCAAGTGTGTTAGCCTTTTCTGTGTTTATTTACTGTATTATTGCATTATGTAGCTTGTTTCAACAAAAAAAAATACTATCTTATTTGCTTGTTTCCCACCTTTTCTAGCCAGTCCATATCCCAGGCTTTGCTTGTCTCAGGACTTTATTTTCTGTGCTCAGAGCTATCCAGACCTTGCTTTGGTGGAGGGAAGTCCTACTGCCTACCAGTGGGACTGGTGAGCATTGTACTGCCTGTCTAACGCTAGAGGAGTGACTTCCAGCTCTGAAATTGTAATTTTATTGCCTTTTTTGATTTCTTCTATCCCTTTCAACTTCCTGGCTTAAAAACTATTCCAGGTGCCAGAAAGTCTGCTCTTCAAATTTTCCCTTAAAACTAGCTGGTTTCTCAGTAGTAGCACTAAAATCTGAACCCCTGTGACTAGCTCTAGACCACTGGCTGAGAACTGGCGAGCCTGGAAACTAATACAAGCACTCTCAGCTCTCTTCCTGTCAATAAGGAAATTAATCATAGCCACTAAACAGCCTATAATTGCAAAGTACCTTGCAAAGGTAGGAAAAAACTTAAACTCTTACAAAAAAAGCACCAAACAGGCATGTCCAAGGGTCAGCTTCCGATGATTTCTTCTGTCCACCTGGTGAATCTGGGCATACTGGGCCAATCGGCAACTGCATCATGTACACAGACAATCCTCTCCTCCTACCACTCAACACTACAACCTGCAAGAGATGCACCCATAGCCAAACTGGAAGCAAAGCTCTCTGGCCAAGATTGTGCTAGACAGTCAAGAGGAGAAGGTTAACACCTGCATTACACCTCAAACAACTCATAGCCCTTCAAAACCCACACCATCAACTCCCACAACACAACACACTAAACCCACATATGCGGGAGGCCTTAACATTAACCTGCCCAAGGACCTCCGAAGCCGAAACGTAAACAAACACCAGTCACAACCAAAGTGACACATAGCTCACAACACCAGTCTGCCACCTAACAACAGCCGCTAAGGCAAGACAATGTACCCAACACTTAGTCATAGGTGACTTTATAGTCAGGCACACTGATGTCCCACTCACCAGGCTGAATAAGGAGAAAATTACAGTCAGCTGCCTGTCGGGTGCCAGGATCCACCACATAATGCATGCACTCAAGTCACTCCACAACAAGTACAAATACGACTCTGTCATTGTCCATGCTGGAGTGAATGACTTGAGATTCCACCTCCCCTCCTGACACAAAAAAGAGACATGGAAAAGCTCTGGATCATGTGACCCCAGGCAGGTGACCCTAGCCCTGAGTAGCATCCTGCCTTCGCCCAGAAAGATACCACAGTATAAAGAAAAAAATTATTGAATTCAACAATTAAGCATCTGGTGTCATTCAAAGGGGATCCAGTATTTGTCTGCCTGGGAGGACATGATCGACAAACCACAATGCTTTGCCAGAGATGGTCTGCACCTGTCACCCTGGGATTAAAGCTCTGCCACCCCTATAGTGCCTTTTTAGGCAAGGTTCAAAGGATAAAACCACCACCCGTAACAGATACAAGCATGGAAAATCTGAAGGTAATGCTACTCATTGCTAGAAGTCTAAACCTCAAATTGCACTCTCTCAAGGCACTCCTAAAATGGAGAACATCCATCTCTGTGCAGTAACTGAGTACAGTGATTGTTCAAAGCACATGGACAGGCCATCTTGAATTAGCTGAAGCCTTTCTTTACCTTGGTTAGATTGTGTTAATTGGCTGCTGGCTAGTGGGGGCTGGTTCTTTTGTGTTTTTGTAAAAAAAAAAAAAAAAAAAAAAAAAAAGTTGTTCTTCTGGTATTTAACCCGTAACTTTGAGAGGGTTTCTGTCTATACACACACTGAACAGAGTGGATGAGAGGTGTTGACTACAACACTTAGCTGAGATATATAAGTATCCTGTTTTTTTCAATTATTTATACTGATTATTGTTTCTAGCAATTTATATATAGCCCTTTTATTGCCTGCTGCTTAGTTTTTGAGTGTATTTTATTGCTATTAACTAATCTGCATGGGTAACTGATTTGTTTGCAGGTAAAATCATTCTGTATCTTTACAAGTCTTTATCTGTTTAAAAACTTTCATTTTGTGGCTTTCTGTAGTGCTTACTGTCTGTAGGCTAATAGCTTTAGTATTGCCCCCATCCTCCCTCCCAGCTGGTGTCTTGATGTTATACTTGGTGGCTTTGCAGTTGCCCACCCCTACTGTAAATCTGATCTGGGACACTCCTCCCAGTCTAGTGTCATTAGCTCAGTCTACCTAATACAGAGAGAACATTTGATAAGGCCTTCTGTTTCTCCTTTTTCCCTTTCAAAAAAAAATGTTTTTGCCTGAATCTCCTTGTGTTCTGACTGTGCTTCTCAGACATTTTGGAAATATAGAGTATATTTTAGAGCATTTATTATAACTGTGATTGCCTTAATATTGCTACAACTCAAGTGCTCTAGATTGCACTGTATCTGAAGTGTTTGTGTGTTTTAGCTGCTTTTCTGTGTATATAGACTTCTCTGTATATGTAGTCTAGCTACTTATTCTGCTGTGTTACTGCCTCTTAAATCGTTTTTCAGTTGTGCACTTGCCTTGCTTCATTTAAAAAGTTTTAAATTGCTAATTTTGTAGAGTTTTAATTGCATTTACTGTTTAGGACTACACACTCAAGTGTGTTAGCCTTTTATGTGTTTATTTACTGTATTATTGCATTGTGTAGCTTGTTTCAACAAAAAAAATACTATCTTATTTGCTTGTTTCCCACCTTTTCTAGCCAGTCCATATCCCAGGCTTTGCTTGTCTCAGGACTTTATTTTCTGTGCTCAGTGCTATCCAGACCTTGCTTTGGTGGAGGGAAGTCCTACTGCCTACCAGTGGGACAGGTGAGCATTGTACTGCCTATCTAACGCTAGAGGAGTGACTTCCAGCTCTGAAATTGTAATTTTATTAGCCTTTTGGGCTGGTTTCTATCCCTTTCAACTTCCTGGCTTAAAAACGCATGTGTTTGCACATTTTTCACATCATGCAGCACTGTGAGGCTGCAGTTAAACTATTCCAGGTGCCAGAAAGTCTGCTCTTCAAATTTTCCCTTAAAACTAGCTGGTTTCTCAGTAGTAGCACTAAAATCTGAACCCCTGTGACTAGCACTTGCTCTAGAACCTGCTGGAAAGCACTAGGAAGCCTGAAACTGATACAAGCACTCAGCTCTCCTTGTCAATAAGGAGAAATTAATCATAGCCACTAAACAGCCTATAATTGCAAAGTACCTTGCAAAGGTAAGGGAAAACAGCTCTTAAACTTTACAAAAAAGCACCTAAACAGGCATGTCCAAGGGTCAGCTTCCGATGATTTCTTCTGTCCACCTGGTGAATCTGGGCATACTGGGGCAATGCGGCAACTGCATCATGTACACAGACAATCCTCTCCTCCTACCACTCAACACTACAACCTGCGAGAGATGCACTTACATAGCCAAACTGGAAGCAAAGCTCTCTCTGGCCAAGATTGTGCTAGACAGTCAAGAGGAGAAGGTTAACACCTGCATTACACCTCAAGCAACTCATAGCCCTTCAAAACCCACACCATCAACACCCACACATAGCAACACTAAACCCACATATGCGGAGGCCCTTAACATTAACCTGCCCTAGCAACAAGGACCTCCGAAGCCGAAACATAAACAAACACCAGTCATAACCAAAGTGACACATAGCTCACAACACCAGTCTGCAACCTAACAACAGCCGTTAAGGCAAGACAATGTACCCAACACTTTAGTCATAGGTGACTTTATAGTCAGGCACACTGATGTCCCACTCACCAGGTTGAATAAGGAGAAAAATTACAGTCAGCTGCCTGTCGGGTGCCAGGATCCACCACATAATGCATGCACTGAAGTCACTCCACAACAAGTACAAATATGACTCTGTCATTGTCCATGCTGGAGTGAATGACTTGAGACGTACCTCCCTGGACTACATGAAAAGAGACATGGAAAAGCTCTTGGATCATGTGACCCAGGCAGGTATGACCCTAGCCCTGAGTAGCATCCTGCCTTCGCCCAGAAAGATACCACAGTATAAGGACAAAATTATTGAATTCAACAATTGGCTAAGCATCTGGTGTCATTCAAAGGGGATCCAGTATTTGTCTGCCTGGGAGGACATGATCGACAAACCACAATGCTTTGCCAGAGATGGTCTGCACCTGTCACCCCTGGGATTAAAGCTCTTGCCACCCCTATAGTGCCTTTTTTAGGCAAGGTTCAAAGGATAAAACCACCACCGTAACAGATACAAGCATGGAAAATCTGAAGGTAATGCTACTCAATGCTAGAAGTCTAAACCTCAAAATGCACTCTCTCAAGGCACTCCTAAAAATGGAGAACATCAATATCTGTGCAGTAACTGAGACCTGGTTCAAGGCTCCAGAGAGCACCCCTGCAATACCAGGCTACAATTCTTACCACACTTTTCGGCCACAAAACCAAGACCGAAACATTAAAGGTGGAGGAGTGTCCATATTCACCAAGGATATTCACACCTCCAGGCTAGTTGCTCAACACAAAACATCTGAAATTCTCCAGGTGCAACTAACACTAGGTAAGACTGCAATCCAAATTGTAGTTTGCTATAGATCCTCCACCATGCCCCAAGATTCTCACTACACCTTTCTAAACATACTGGAAAATATTAAGATACAACCAAATACCCTGATACTGGGTGATTTTAACTACCCTGCCATTAATTGGGAAAACTATTCGGGTACCAACTCCTTTTCCTAACGGTTCTTGGAATTCATCAATTCCAATGCCCTGGATCAACTAATCTATTGTCCCACCAGGGGCTCCAATATCCTAGACCTGGTTATTATCAACATGGGAGATAGATGCTCCACACCAGTGGTCACCCCCTCATTGGTCAGGTCTGACCATAAGCAAATCACCCTTGACATCCACATCCCACACCCACCACCCAGTAAGGAAACCTCCTTAAAAAACTTCTCCAAAGCCAACTTCAAGCTACTGAAGTCAGAAGTGACAAGCTTCACAACACCCACGCAGATGGGATCTGGAAGTTCGACTGCAGAATCCTACACTAAGGCACTGTACGAGCACATCCACTCATGCATGAATCGTGCCATCCCAGATAAAACCAAGATACTCTTCTCCAAAAGAAGGAAGCCAATCTGGTGATCCTCAGCTATAATCAAACTATACAACAGAAGGATGAAACTGTTGCAAAAAAGAGGAAAATCCCAGGATGCAAACATTCCCTCACCAGCCTCAGTAAGAAGTTGAGATCCCTCATAAAATCCTCAAAAAAAAATAAAATTGCCAAAGATTCCAAAGACAACCACAAGGCATTCTACAGTTATGTCAAGAATCTAAATGGTAATGCTCAGATCTGCTCTGAGCTACAACAGAATGGCATTAAATATACTGATCCCAAGGATATTGCCAATATCCTGGCAGATTGATTTAGTGCCAACTTCACCCCCCTCTCACCCCCTAAAGGGCCCATTTCAATACCAAAGGATTGCCAAATTCTGATAATCACAGCCACACAGGTAGAAACCGCACTCTCCAAAGCTAAGAATACAGCATCCATGGGACCAGATGACATCCCAGGCTGTGTACTACATGAACTACAAAATGAACTGGCACCTCACCTAAGTGTCATGTTTAATCATAGCCTCACCTCAGGTTTCATGCCCACTGAGTGGCGCACAGCTATAGTTATCCTGCTCCACAAGGGAGGATCCACCTTGGATCCCGGGAACTACCATCCCATTAGTCTGACAAGCCTAATCTGCAAGGGCATGGAACGCATTATCATGGAACTTATAAAGAAAGACATTGGCAACCTTCACACAGTGGACCCCACCCAGTTTTGGTTTGTGAAGGGCCGATCTTGTCTTCTGAATCTGATTGACTTCTTTGAATCAGTCTCCAGAGCTATGGACGAGGGTAAGGTGGTCCACACAGCCTATCTGGACCTTGCCAAGGCCTTCGACACCATCCACCACGCTGGAATCAAAGATAAACTTACTAAGCTGGGCATAAATCCCTATGTCACTCTATGGGTTGCCAACTGGCTTTCTGACAGAACCCAGACTGTAAAAGTAGCCGTCTCCAAATCCAGCTCCAGACAAGTGACAAGTGGAGTACCTCAAGCTTCAGTCCTGGGACCACTCTTGTTTGGCATCTACTTCTCTGAAGTACAGGCCAACACTAAGGGACTCTGGCTAACAAAGTTTGCAGATGACTGCAAACTGGGAGCCATTATTGAATCCCCAAATGCTGTGGATATTCTACAAAAGGGCCTTACAGAAACAGATGTCTGGTGCCAGAGCCATGGGCTCAAGCTTAATGTCAAGAAATGTATAGTTATCCCCTTTGGAAAAAGACATGTACCTATGAATTACCACATAGGTGGCAGGACACTAAACATTGAAAGTGTGATGAGAGACTTAGGGACACAGGTGGACAGTGGTCTCACTTTCGATAACCACATCACCATAACAGTCAGGAAATCCTTCTATGTGGCACACCTCATCACTAAGGGCTTTTCATCCAGAAAAAAGGAGGTCATTGTCCCACTGTAATCATCCCTCATTAGACCCATTATAGAGTATAATGCCCCGTTTGGTATGTACCTCACAAGACATCTGCAACAGCTGGAAAGGCCACAGAAATGCCTCACTAAAAGAATCACAGGCCTAAAGCAGATGCCATATGCTGACCATCTAAAAAAAAACATCTATACTCTGTGGCATATCATCTACTCAGAGGCTATCTCTGCTTAACATACAAGGCCATGTCAAACCCTGAGCTGTTGGACATGCTCCACTTAAAGAAATCTCAATCCCTCAGAGCCACACGCTCCAGGGATCTAAATCTTGTCATCACAATGAACAAAACATGCTGGGGGGATAGGTTCCTGACCCAGAGACTCCCCATACTCTCGAATATACTGCCCATACATGTCAAGCAGAGTGCCTCATTGGCCCTCTTCAAAAGGAACCTTGATGTTTGGATGGGAGATAGGAAATTCACCCCGGAGATCATTTCAGTTGCCCTGCTAGACAGGGGCCCAGAGAAGTAAATATTGTGGGAAGAAATTTCCAGGGAATTGTTATGGCTAGGCTTGCATAGGCCCTAGGGCCGATAGCCTAGTACCAACCTATGAACCTATGAACCTATAAATATATTTAAAATGTATGTGTTAGAATAGAAATTGGATGATTTGGGTTATTGGGTTTCATCATAACACTGTGCTACTTAGTATAAATAAATGTATATGTCACTTTAAATGAATGTATTTTAAATGAATGAATTTTAACCTATCAGTGCTATTGGAGCAAAAAAGCTGCATTTAAAGTCTTAATTGATCAATGAAGGCATTCTGATGAAGTCCATATTGCTGTGGATGAAAGCGCTTAATTTTACTGTTTTTGTGTTACATTAAATTAGTGGGTTTTTATCCAGTTGTCGTATTCCTTCTGAGGGAACCAGTACATTGTCAGCTTTTATTTTGTACAGGTTTCCTTATTTAAGGTGTCACAGTATTTTCTCCCTTTCTCAACTAATACGTTTTTGAGTTTATTGTAGTCCTATTGGTGATATTACTACATTAGGGTTTTCCATTTGCTACAGTTAATTTGGCAAGGGGTGGGGATGAATGGTGTAGGCTAAATAAATTAGACTCTAAATTTAATTTAAACATTGATATGTTATATTTACAGGATTAAATGAAGAGGTGAACTGTTCCAATGTAGGGGATTACATAGGCTGTTACTATTGAAAATCTTTCTGTTTCCTTGTTTCACTTTCTTTTTCCTTCCTTCCTTCCTCAGTTTTTTTTTCTCCATGCAGTAATTGATAATGTGAGTGAATATAGCTAGTTAAGTGAACATATATTAGTGACATACCTCTCAAGGGTTCAGATTTTCTCAGGATGTCCAGATTTTTGCCTTGTATTTTGGCCCATTTTCATAAAGTTGTGGTTTTCTGGTAGATTAGTGGCAAATCGTTGGAGAGCCAGGTTAGAGGATGGTGACAGACACTTGGGTTTCAGGCTTCAGGCCCTTCATGCCATGCAAGACCTGTTGTTCATCTGTTTTCTAAAGTTGTGGAAGCAAAATTGTCCTTATGTTGGGCCTTTGCCCCAATTTTATTCATGGCTGTATCCAGAGTCTTTCTCTACGAGATTGAGATGTGATTATTGCATCTGACTACATTCAGCTGGACGGTATGTCTCTTTTGCGTGCCACAAGACACCCATGAATACCTCTCAAGGGGGCTGGGGGAGCTGTCAAGATTTCAAGTCTTTCAAAGGAAAAAATGCATTTTTATTATCTCTTTTCTAGGTTTATAGGGGCAATATTTACTAGCCGTCATTAATTTTTCTTGTTGTCCAGCCAGATAAATGTTTGGACAGAGTATCGAAGTGCCATTTGTTCTGAGAAGATTAGATTCAGTGTGAAATGGGGGGACAATCACATCATATTTTTTTTGTTTGGACAGAGTATGGAAAGCCATTTGTCCCAGTTTTACCCTGGTTTATCCAGATTTCAAGGGTACTTCTGTAACTCCAGGAGTTTAAATATTGCGTATTCACCCACACTCGCCCCAAAATTATGTGGTATGTTTAAGAATCAGCATGACCTGATCATCATTTATTTGGGAAGCTAATGGTCAAGTATTCAAGAGTTACTTTGGCTCCCATGCCACAGGAATGGGAGAAGCCCATCTGGATTATTTAGTTCATTAGGTGAATACTTGTTCTTTTGAGTGGTGCAATTGTTTCTTAAAAGAATAAAAGTGCTGGAATTTGATTTAATGTGCAGTCACTGCATGAATGTGAGTACGAATGAGTGGTGGTCGCACAGTAACACATACTACTGCTATTGACGACTCTTGAACAACTGTTTTACAATTCCAAGGAAGCTTTCTTTTGGAGAAGTAGAAGCATAGTCACTTTAAAAATGAATCGCGCCTTACATTTTACAGGAAATGAGTAAAGAAATTGGTGGGAAGGATGAATTAATAAAAGTTATTTTTGAATACAGAACATGAGGCCTCTTTTATTGCAGGCAACATAGTAAAAGGATATGGTCAATTTAATAAAAAATACATAAATAAATACATAAAAGCATGTGATATGTTTCTCTGTAGTAATGCTGTTCCTTATAACCAAGTGATCTTAAGAAAGAGACATATTTTTGTGGAGTTGTTGGGACACCCTGTATGTGTCTTGCTCTCAAACCTAGACTTTGTTTATCAGATTTTACAGATGATGGGAGATGCTGATAGTTGCTGTGGCTTTTTCCAGCAACTACTGTTAGGCAGACTTCTTCCAGTGGGTAACAATGAATACAGAATGGGCATGCTGATTTCTCTGTCCATTGAGAACAAGTTAGAGCTACGTAGGAGCTTACTTGTACTTGTTCCCAAGTGTGGTTAGAAGCTGGTGCATTGGGTGATAGTTGTTATGAGTGATAGCAGTTACAGATAGGAAATCCACTAACATGGTATACATTTTAATATTTGCATCATGTTAGGGGATTTTGAGGTTTTGCCAGTGAAATAGAGCAAATGCGAGGAATGGGCCAGGAGTGTGAGGCAACAATTTGGACAGTTGAGAGGTGTCATATTTACTTTAAAACAGCCCAAGATGTTACTTTTAAGTTCAGAATACTGTTTTATTTTAAATGTGGATAAAGCAGAACAGTTAGTAAGTTTAGCAGAAGTCGTACTGTATAACTGTGATGGTAAATACCAGTTCCATCCCAGCCTTGAATGGACTGGTGCTGGAAGCCAGGAAGTTTTGTTTACAATTTAGATGGCATACCCCTATTTGTCAGCTTTTAGCTGTGTCCTTGTGAATGAGTAAGAAATCAGTTCTTGTTGGAGTGTGGCATGGCAGTCAACCTTCATCTCCAGAATAGGGAACGCCACCTTTCAAAATGTGGAACACTTGCTTAAAGTTTGTTAGTAACATCATCTAGGATGCTAACTTGAGGGATAAAATGTGTTACCTTATACTTTTAGGAGCTTGTTGAATTAATATATTTCAGTATCAGTTACCAGGGATATCAATTAATCTAGAGCTTAACACTGAATGGGTGATGGACCATTTCAATGTAGACCAATGAGTGACATAGACTTTAAGGCATTTCTCATAATAAGGTGCACTGCAGAGGTATGCTTGTCAGCATTAGTTTGTTTACTCTGGGTTACCTCCAACAGGATCGCATAATGGTTGATTTAGCAGGTTGGTCAAGGATGTAGCATATGCTCCCCAAATGTCTACATACTGAAGAAAGTTCCTCATTGAGTCTTAAAATTCTAATTTATCGCAGCTAAATGTACAGTTTTACAATAACCCCCTTGTGGGTTGTTTTTTTTTCAGCTTTAGTTTGAGCATTAATGATGGGGGGGGGTAGCCCTCACCATGCCTTGTACAAAGAGAAAGAAAGAGTGTTAGACTACATACAAAGGCTTCCCAGGCCACTGTCTTATTGTAAACCCATAAAAAGTGAAACTTTCACACAGTTTATTAGCGTAAAGGAAAGCTGAATATAAGGACACATTGTCATTAGCCATATTACAAGTAAGTACAATCTGACAATCAGTACTATGTTGCTGCTTCACTTGTGTTAAGGCAAAGGATAAGGGTGTGTCCTGGGGAACTCTGAGTGCATGCCTTGGGCTAGAAATCAAGATGGGAATAAACTGGTGTGGTGTATACATGACTCTTTCAAGACTTGACAGCCCCACGTTAAGTAGGGGAGGTGCATCACTATAATGAGTTGTCTAAGACTTCCTTACTTCTAGCAGAAAAGGAATTCATACAGAGTTACAGTTTACAGTTGTCTTTCATTTTGCAGATGGCAGAAGTGCAGAGTTGCAGCAGTTAGTGGCCTGAGGGAAGTGGACTCGACAGTGGGCCCAGTGACAGCAGAAGATGAAGAGAAGGTAGATAGAACAGGGTATCTGAATATGGAGAGATTTTGGTGTGAGTAGAAGTTGCAGGAAGATGTCCAGCAGATGCAATGTAATGTTTTTTGCTTTTGCACATGGAGCACTAGGAGTGACTTGAGGGCTACATTACCATTAGCTGGGGTTTTCACTGGAATGGGTCAGGTTGTAGGAGTATTATCATGGGAGCACACTACATAGCATAGGAGTTGGGTGTTATTACATCAAGTAATTGCTTAGCACTGAAGGAAGATATTAAGTGGGGCTGTGGGGAATTTGGGTAGGGATTTGTGTTCATACAAATACTTCCAGTACCTGGATTGGCCTTCATTGGGAAGCTTTAGATGGGAGGGTTTGCAAGATGGCTTCATACTTCATTTCACCAAATTTAGAGTAGCTCAGCACTGGGTTTGGCAGACTGGGAGTCTGCTAGTCAGGGATGGGTTTGTGAATGATCTCTAACTACATGGAGAGGACCACAACAAAATTAGGGATGGGACCAAGTGTTGTGGAGAGTTGAGGACAGGCTATGAATCACGGGTAGTAGTGTGGTTGGTAGTGGCAGGGCAGGTGGGGAAATTGACTGTTGTAGTGGGTAAGCTGGTGCAGTAACCATGAGTAGTGGCAGCTAGGCAAGTTCTAGTGCATTGGTAGAGGGGCTTGTCTGAGAGGGAGTTTTTCATTTCCTAAGTCAAGCATTATGACAGCGATGGGGGATTAGTATGTTTGGGGAAGGAGATGATGGAGATGGCTAGTGTACTAGCTAGGACTCTCGCTATGAAGTAGTGAGTTTGGGGGTTAAGGTTAGCTCTGAGTGCTGTGGCTAGGGTACCAGCCAGGATTGTCATTAGGAAGAAGTGAGTTTGGGGTGTTTAAGGTTATGCAGGTGTTGTTTAGGGGTTTCAAAGCATTCAGCACATTAATCAGGAGCACAGTATTGTGGCAGTGTTACCTTTTAAATATGATATGTTGTTGGAGTACTTCATTGCTGGGCATCATAGGTGAGTCTTCAGGAACTAGTTCACGGAGGAATCAGGTGATGGAGCATACCGCTACTGTACAATTGTTGCCAGAATGTCCACATTTTGACCTTCTATTTGTGGGCCGTTTTTCATAAAATTCTGGTTTTCTGGCAATTAGTGTCAAATCATTAAGGTTTGAAGTTAGAGAATTCCCTTCAGAAATCTCATGCTACTGCAAACCCATTCTATCTTTCTAAGTTTACAACAGCAATATTTAAAACTGTCTCTGTTTTGGGCTTTGTCACATTTTTGTTTATGGCTTTCTCTAGATTTCGTGGTCTAAGAAGCTGAGAGGTATTTTTCGGAAAGTTAATCTTGGCAGAGCGGAGTTACAGGAAGAACAGCACTAAGGTATGTCTAGTGAGGGGGAGGCACTGTAAGACTGATCAACAGTAAAGTTGTGGCCATGGCAGGATGGTTCATGACTGAGTTGTATCAGGAGAGGTTTCATGAGAATTATGTGGGTAGGCCGTATAGGCATACATGGGAGCTAGAGAACATGTGACTTGGGGCATAGATGCAGGTGGTACACCTGATTTGCTGGCATTATAGTTTGGGGGAATGATTAGGTTGCATTACTGGGGGTAATGTTACGTTGAACTGGCAAAAAAGGCAATGAGAGTTGTAAGCAAACCAACGATTTTTAATCCAGAAACAGAAACTCACAAGGTACTGACAAAGTACCCACAAACTGCAAACCAACAATAAAAATAAAGTGCTTTTTGTCCTGCTCACTAGCAGGACTTCTTCAGATAAATGCCATAAAAACTTCATCATTAAATACTGAATAAATAAGTGGGCGTTGTGGGCCACACCAGCTACACTCAATTAACTAAAAGAGACATTGCTCGCTATGATACACAAGTTGTAATTTAAAATGCATAATACCTATACTTGCAACAAGTTTCTACCTCTTCTAGCAGAATAAATGATAAATAATTAAACAGATGAAAGACTTCATTGTTAACAACAATGCTAACAAAACTGAAGTTAGTTAAAATCTAAAACAAAAAACACTGAAGTTGGTTGAAGTCTGAAACAAACAGTTGCTACATTACTGTTACACCAAATAAATGCCTAAACACTGACAAGAAGACACATCAAGGGTCTAGAAATACAAGTAGTGCAAAAACAAAATTAAGAAAACTAAGAAAAAATAATAATAGGTAATACTATTGCAGGCCTGATAACATGCATTAAAAATATTTTATTGTTGTTTATTTTTGTTTATGTTTAAATTTGATATTCTTAAATACATAAACCTACAGGTATACCCAAGTTCTACTTCACTGATAAGAAACTGTAATTTTAATTTTAATTTATGTTTTTGTTTTGTGGTTTTTAGTTTTTTAATAGTTTTTAAGATTTAATGATTATCTTGTTACTATTAAGCTTTCTTTTCTCTACAAAACAACAAGGATGTTATGTGTAAACATTTATGGTATACTAGCATCTCAAATTCCTAAGTTTAAGTATACATGTCAAAGATACTACTTCATTCAAACCCAGATTAAAACAAGATCCAGTATGAAGTTGCCAACACAATTCAAGTTGTTCCAATAATAAAGATGTAGGTCCACCTCTATCATCATCAAACACTGAGTCGATGGCTCTACATAAGAAAGAATGGTGTGGGTATAACACTATGTGTCTTGCCAGAGCATTGTCTAAGCTTTGATTTATGATTTTATACAAATGCTCATAAACACGTTCTTTCAACTTATGGTCATTTTTCCCAATATAAAAAGTGGTACAACCTGAGCATTGGGCCGCATAGATCACAAATTTAGACTGGCAGGTAAACCTAGAATGGATCTTGTAAATAGTATTTCTAATAATTATCTCCTTGCCTGTACTCATGTGCTTGCAATAATTGCACATTTGGCATTTGTACATACCACACTGCCAATTTAAAGCTGGTTTGTTCACCTCTAATAACCTTTTCAAGTTAATACCATGCTTGTATGTAATTTGAGGGCTGTTTTCAAACCTGTCAGCAATATGGGCATCTCTTCTAATTCTTTCCCAATTTTACTTAATCCAACAGGCCCCCGTTCGGATTATGTCACCAGATAAGTGTGGTGGGTTAGCAGTGACATATACTGACCACTACATTAATGAAATGCAGCATGCAATTGATCTTGCATTGTTTCAGATGACATGGCAGCTCCTTGCAGTCTTCATGGTACATTTGTAAGGTTATGATGTAGAATAATTCTGGAGATACAGTTGGAAGGATAAGAGAGGATTGGTGATTTAAAGAGTTTATATCCAGGTGTGATGGTGCTGTGGTAACATTGTCACCTCACAGTAAGATGCTGTCTGGTTCGATTCTCAGCTAGAGCGTCTTCTGCGTGGAGGCATGCATGAATGGGCATACCTTTGTTGAAGGTTGTGCATCAGGGCTGGTAACTTGGCATGTAAAAATCAACTGCCGATCATTAGCGGACTGGAGTTCCGTTGTGGCGACCCCTAACTGGGAAAAGCCGAAAGACACAACAATAACATATCCAGGTATGGGTATTGTGTGGTTGGGGCTAGTACCGTGGTTATTTTGGATTTGGGGGTAGGGCTTATCAGTTTAAGTTCAGCTATTTAGTCAACTGGTGGCTTTGGCGATTTATATGTTAGGGCTCTGGGAGGTTGATGACAGGGATCCAGTTTGGTTCAGAGGGTATGGTTGCACCAAATGACTTTGGTTCAAACTTTAGGTATGGTTAGGTTTGTTGGATGTTTTGGAGTGAAGGAGGGGGAACAGCCTAGTCAGGCTGGTGGGCAGAGAAGAGGGCCAGGTTTGTCCCTCTTCTGTTCCCCCTCTGGTATTGGAGTTTCATTTCAATGAGTTGGTAAATGCAAGTGAGCAGTTTGGGAGCTGCTTGACAAGGATAAGCTAAGAAGTGGAGGTGAGGATACTGCTTATTTGGTTGGATGGTTATTTCAATGAGTTGGGAAATTCAAGTGAGTGGTTGGACATTGTTTAATAAGTAAAGTAAGTGAGTGGAGGGAAGGAAACTGCTTACTTTGTCAGGGTGAGCAGGGTCACACTGCCCTAACTTAACTGTTATATGGATGTTGGGAAATTCAAGCGAGTAGTTGGACACTGCTTGATAAGTAAATGTAAGCAATCTGAGGTAAGGATGCTGCTTACTTGGTCAGGGTGAGTGGGGTCATGCTGCCCTAAGTTAACTGTTATATGGATGTTTATGCTATGATTAAGAAATGAAAATATTACTTGGTTAGTGTTAAGTTATGTTTATGGATTTTTAATGAAAATTGTCAAATATCATTTGGTGTGATGTGTGTTTATTGAAGGGGATATGGACAAAGTGTAACACTCAAATCAGGTTTCATAAGTCCAAGTATAATAAAATATATCTATCTTTATTGCACCTAATATAATCAGAAGCAAACTATAGCAAGTGCTTCTCCTCATAATCCATAACTGTCTTACCTGACCATTATGATCTCTCCATATTAAATAGCTCTTAGCAGCATTTTCCAGAATATCTGCTCTAACATTATTCCTAAACAACTGCATTACACACTAAATTTGTTTTGCTCTGAATCAGCCTGAAAGTGACCTAAAAATGCTTAGCACACATTTTCATATATCCAAATACATTTTAAGCCCTTACACAAGATATTGTTTGCCAAAAATTGGAATAGACTTGGCAGTACATTTTTATTTCATTGCAAGATAAACATCAAATAAAGTCAAACTGTATTAATTTATTTATATATATATATATATATATATATATATATATATATATATATATATATATATATATTTATATATATATATATATATATATATGTAGAAAATATCTAGTGTTAACATGTATGTTCTCACTAGAAGATAAACAAAAAGTAATTAATAAAACAAGAGATGTAGCGTGCTCTGTCACATTCAAAATATTTCAATATGTCATTAACAAGTTATTCTATGGTATGTCTGCACATCACTCCATACTGGACATCCAAACTGTTTTCTTTTCGTTTTTCTACAACTCTTTCACAGATTAGTTATCAAAGTTTCCTATAGTATCCAATAATGAGTTAGACAAGTGCATGCCTAAAAATGCACCCTTAATTAGAAAAAAAAATGTTTCCAGTATTATCTAGATAAGATGTACATATTTTATATATGTTAAATGAGACAGTGGCATTATCATAATAACTAGAATACACCTAATTTTGCATTTTTTATCTCTAAGTAGTATCATATATTATTACTAATTATTATACTATAAATTTATTTATGGCACTGTATTTTACAATGTGGAAGATATGTTTGGCATCAGGTGAGTTCACATTATGAGGCTTTCTTAAAGGATAGATGTTTCTGCTTATCATATATAAATTGGTGTTGAATCTGCATACAAGCAAAAAATGAAAACAAATAAATAATTGATTGTGTCTTTCGGCTTTTCCCGGTTAGGGGTCGCCACAGCGGAACTCCGGTCCGCTAATGATTGGCAGTAGATTTTTACGTACTGGCTTGCCGGGCCTAATGCACAATCTTCAACGAAGGGACACCCATTCACGCATGTCGCGACACAGAAGACGCTCTAACTGAGAATTGAATGGGCAACATCTAACTATGAGGCGACAACGCTACCGCAGCACCACCACCACCACCACAGTGAAAACAAATAAATAATATGGTTTAATTAACAATAATATACACACCCAAACTACTGTACTGCAAATGACATGTTCTGGCATTCTGTCTGAATTTATTTACAGATTTATTAATACTTTATATCTTTAAGAGAAATGTCAATCAGATAATAGAAGAGGGCAGTATAAGTACAGCAATTAGTAACAAGGAACATGCAATGACTGTAATATCAAAAAGAGAAATCATTAAACATGACAATAAGCTAATTTGGTTTATATCTAAATTATCTTAAACAGTGGCAACAAAAATGTAGTGATACTCTAGCTATTGGCAGTAATGAGCAAGAATGCAACAGCAACAAGGCACAATATTGCCTAAATGACATAATATTGCAGACAGTTGCTAATTTCAATGTTTCAGCCAGATGAAGTGCAATTAAATGTTATCAAGTTAGTAAGTTAAAAAGATAACAGTTTTCCATTGCATGTAATAAAGCAATCAAAAAATCAGTAATAACAGTGCAAGTAAGCTGAGAAAGAGAAGGCAGTAAAAATGTATATTTTCTGCAACAAGGCTGTAGAGGTCATACTTCCTGTCGTAGACTAGGATCTTGTGTTCATAAACCCAATAGGATTAATGCTGATTCACTGAAATGAGTGAACCTCCATGATGTAAGCCTAGTCAAAATCCAGCCAACACCTCTGCAGAATTTGGCCAATCAATAATCAGCACTTCAGTCCATCACTGGATTCCAGTCTGAAGTAGCTGTCATGTAAACACCTCTACTGTCACCAGACCTAATCCTAGAAAGTCAATGAAATCCTAATATTGTGCTGAATCAGCAGAGGGTAGCTAGCTATTTTTGCACATGGCCCTGTCCCTCAATCTTGTGACTTGCTCCTCAAAAAAGCTGTTTTCCAAACTTAAAGAGCAATTTTATGCCATGAATAGATTACACAATATTAAAGTACTCAGATTTGTTGGTGCAAAAGTCAAAACAGTAAAAACTTTTTTTTAAAACTGTAGCAAACTGCTTACTACATTTGTAACCAGCAGTTGATACAGTTTATTTCATGCATGGACAGAGATACAGTGCTTAGGTTTGTTGCAAAAAAGAAAAAAAAAAGTTTGTAGCAAGCAATTGATAGTGTTTTTATCATAGATCACTAAAATGCTCTGTTTTGACTGCAAATACAATACTAACATTTGTTTATAAATGCTGGTTTATATACTAAATGGTGATCTGGATCAGCAAATTGTACCAAACCTGATAAAACAAATGGCTTTGTGGTCTTTTCCTTGATCTGCTCCTTCTCTATAGTTTATTTTGCCTTCTCTGGATTATATATTAGACTGTTGTCACCGGAACAGTAGCAAAAATCATGTTGCATTTTTTTTTACTTCAAAAGGATTATTTCCATCTAAATTGTGGGATGAGATGAGAAATAACATTTCAATTTACATTGGGCAGAACAGGACAAGGTTTAATCTTTGAAGTCTGACAGCTAAATCTGCTTTCTGACTGTTTTGTATATATTGATTTATAGTCTACATACTTTATTTATTGTAATTTGTTTTTGTTATTTATTTGATTTATTATTTACTAGTGTTTGTTTACCAGAAAAGTCTGACTGGGTAGGTATCCATTTTCATATATGGACCGGGGAGATAATATCCAAAAATACAATGTAATAACACATAATAAAAAAGAAAAAAAAAATAAGATATACTACAGAAAAGGGAAATATTTTACTGTATAAGGATGAAAATATACAAGTATACAATTTACAAATATCAAAAATAAATAAAAAAAAAACAAACAAACAGAAATAAAAGTATTTTGGCACTGAAAAACATAGTAGTAAGGTATAACCGCTCTGCTTGTATAGGATATGCTACATAATGATTTGTAGATATGGATGGGTGTATTCTATTGCATACCTGGTTTATATAGAGAGTATAGTTAAAAACAGTAGAGAAGAGAGTTAAATGGAATTTGAAGGCATATATGCAGGATTGCCTTGGAAAAGAAAGACAATAGAGCTAGGAGACAAGGGGTAATAGAAAGAGAAAGACTGAGAGGAATACTTCTAGTTAGATTATTCCTTTACGAGAGATGGGGTTCAGCTGGATGGTTTTCTTAGGGATGCCAGTGGAGTTCTTTGGTGAGGCTGAGGATCTGTGGCTCCTACACTGAAGAAAGTATGATTTTATATGGTGTTTACAAGATTAGAGTAGACTGAGTTCTTTGAGTTCCAGCTTTTTGTTACAGTGCTTCACCTGAAGTGTTTTAGACTTTTTTTGTTTGCGTGACAGGTTTTCATCTGTGGATCATAGAGAACAACTAGGTGAATAAGCTTGCATAAGTCAGATGGGGCACTTTTCTGACTGGAGTAGGGCTGTATCTGTTGTTTTGGGGCAGGTGAGTTTTATGTAGTTTTGCTATTCAAACCACTGATGTTGCTTAACAGTAGTGTAATGATGAGATGAGTCACGTAGCTAAACTGCAAACTTTTATTATAACACTCTTCCAACTTTAGTAGCTGAGTAGTTTCCAGATTTCTGAAAATGAGGGAGGCGTGAAGTAATGAAAGCATTAAATAAGCAAAGTTAACTTTCTTGCCAGCATCATGTGTGAGGAAATGTTTTCTTCTGTTTAGTAAGCCAAGTTTTTTTGTGAGTTTTGTTACAGAGTAATATACTGGTCAGATGTTACCATCTGTTATAACACAGACTTTAGGATGAAGGACTACTTCTAATTTAGTGCTGTTGGAGGATGTAGTGGGAACTAATTATTTACCTAATGAGTCAGATTCTGGCAAGATTATCATTAGTTTAATTTGGTGAGGATTTATTAGGAGTTGGGAGGACTCATGCGGGGTTTGTATGGAGGGGAAAGCATTTTGAATAATTTACGTTGGGCATACTCTTTGCAGACCAGAGTATTGTGGAATCATTAGCATACTGAAGTAGTATGGATTGTTTTGCTGCTATGTCTAGGTTATTAATAAAAATATGCAAAGAGTAATGGACAATAACAGACCCTCGTAGGGAATTGGATGATACTAGTAGTGGGAAGGAGAAGGAGCTTTGCTATTTTACAGTCTGGAATCTGTTTTGTAGGTAGCTTTTGAACTATACAATGCAGTTATAAGATGATTTTAGAGATGAACTTTTTTATAGGAGCAAGGTTTGTGAGATGGTATCAATTGTTTTGGATAGATCAAGGTAGACTGTTGGTATTGTTTTGCTTTCATTTATGTTTTGGTTGTATTAAGAAAAAAATAGTAGAGTAGAAATGATATTATGTCCAGGGTGGAAACATTGCTTGGTAGAATAGAAGAATTTGCTTGTGATAAGGTAATGGAGAAAATGGGACTGAATGCATTTTGTCAAGTACTTTGGATAAGGAAGGAAGTATGACAATGGACCTGCATTTACTTAATTCTGCTGAGGAGCCATCTTTTTGTAGAGGTATGACGTAGCAGTGTTTTTGACAATTTAGGACCTATGATTCCCTTATTTATATGTTTATGAGTATGAAGATGAGTTTGACTAAAATATCAGTGGCTATTTTAAGATATTTGGTAAGAATGTTATCAATAGCTGAAGTTGTAGGTTTTAAGATTATAGCAGTTTCTTTTTAGCAGAAATAGGGAGTGGTTTGAGAGAAAGTAGCTGATTAAATATGTTGGGTATGGGAGGTGTTGTGTGAGGAGAAAGCAGATATGATTATGGATATAACAGATTTAATGAAGTCTAAAATTATTTGCTATTTTGATTTTGCTATCTGCTGGGTTTGGGCTTGATTGAACTAGGATGCCTCATTTAAAAGGTCTGTTTACAGAGGAACAGAATATTTGGGGGTTATTAGGGATGCTTTTCTGGGGATAATGGAGTATTTTTGTCTTGAATTATTTGAGATTTTGCCTGGTTTTCAGATTTATGTATGTTTTGTAGTGTTGCAGGGTTTTGTATGTTTGCCAAAACTGCCATGCATTGTCTCTTGGGTGGCAGAGTGAGCCAAGGGGCAGGTGTGACTCTTTTCCTGATAAAACGGGTCTGAGCAAAAAAAAAAAAACTGCAAGCTTGCCATGGCATTGCTATTATATCTTAGATTAGATCAGGGACAGTATTCTTTAGTTAGATCAGGAAAGTTTAGTTATTAAAATAAAGTTTTTCTAGAATAATGGACTCTTATCCTGCAGTTTGATTTTATGTTTCTGGTGAATGAATTCCAATGACATTGAGAGTTATTAATTTACAATTTTGCAATCACTTTACTTATTATTAAATGTTTTTTATTACTTTATATTGTGTCTGGAAACTAGTGTTTTTCTTTAGAGATTAGTGTGTGCTTCTACGTTGAAGGCCTGGCTGTTCTCGTCATAGCTATCATTTATTTTGATTTTCATAATTGGACACCCCTTTTCAAGGGCATAAAGACCCTCTGGTTGTTAGCAGTGTTACTGTATTATCTTGGGAAAGAGGCACTCCTGGAAATCTGTGTCAGGCTTTCCCAGAAGTGTGTAGATTTATGAGATATTTAAATTTACTTTGCGTGTAAGTGTATCAGAGGTCTTAAACTGGGACAATTTGCTCTGAAGTATGTAATAATAATATACATTTGGGTGGTCAGAAGTATATAGTCCAGTCCCAGAAAAATAGACCATGTTCCCTTTGTCGTCTTAAATTGTGAAATATTACTTCTGTTTAATTGACAGTCTGATATTGGAGTCAGTAGTGAGGCTTGAGGCTCCTTAGTTACTAACCCAAAATAGTAAGTGACATCTCATTTAATTAAAAGTCCATTGAGGTACTGGCTGGACGTCACATTTATTGGTGGCAGCGATGTGGGATTTTTAATTGAATTTCAGTTGTCTGTAGGTAGTTGTCATTAAAGTATGCACTCTTGACAGCCACAAGGTAAGCATTCAGAATTTCAACTCACCACAGTTTTATTTGTTTATTTAGTTAGATAATCAGAGATAGCAGACAAGGATGTCGGCAGAAGATTTTAGCAAGCTGATAAAGATCCAGTTGGCTAAGGAGTGTGAAGCCAGAGGACTGGTGCATGCCAACCTGACCAAGGAAGCAATTATTTCAGCCTTGGTTGGAGCCACAGTTCAGACCAGCTGGTCAGAGGATATCCAGTTTGGTGCTGGTGATGTGCAGCCTGCCGAGATGGGACAGCCCACATTTTCTTCAGAGGACCTGAGAATCCATCTGGAGTAAAGAAAACTGGAACCAGAGGGCAAACGTCTTGAAGTGGAATCAGCAGAAAGGCTGTGGCTGGAAGTCCAATGGCTAGAGGCTGAGGAGAGGCAGGGCCAATATGAAATGGAGACGAAATGGCTAACGACCAAAGAGAGACTGAAGCATTTAGAAGTCGAGGACAACAAGAGACATTGCTGGCATGAAATGGAGCTTCAAACCCTTCAAGAGGGTCGTGGAGGTAATGGGGAAGGAAATAAGCAGACCCCTGAAGCTGTAAAGGGTTCCTTCAGTACAGGGGATGGCATTGACTTGGATAGTTTCCCTCATATTTTTGAGAGGATATGTAGACAATATGATGTTGACGATGAGCTCTGGGTTAGCCTCCTGACTCCCTTACTCCATGGTAAAACTGTTCAGGCTGTAGCAAAGTTAAATAATATAGATTGTTTGAATTATGAAAAAGTGAAATGTTGCTTGCTTGACTGTTTCAGACTTACACCTGAAGCTTAAAGGAAAAAGTTTCATGAACACAGACACAAAGCAGATGAAAGTGACTGCTTTTACCAGATGTCTGTGGAATTTCCCTATTTTATGACTGAAAAAAATGTTTTCTTTGTATTTTAAGTTGTTATATTTCTTGTATTATTTGTATTTTTATCTTGTATTATTTGTATTTTTATTTGTATTTACATTGGAATGTAACATTGTTCTGTGGAGCTTTTCTCCCCGGGCCTCCACTGAAAACGGGCTCTCCGGCCCAGTGGACCTCCCCGGTCACCAACTGTAATAAATAAATAAAGTGTATGTGATTATATTGCTGAAGTACTTACTTTCACAGATGGGTGAGTGGATGTTAGTTCACCACTTTTGAGGGACTGGCAGTCCTTTTGGTGAGGAAAGAAGCCCTCAGTAGTTTGTCTGATGATGCAGAGGAATAGGGGAGAAAAGGGGAGCTCTACTTGGCAGGCAGAACACCACTGCATAGGAGATGGATACCCAGTGCTGTACATGGACATAAGGGGAACCCATTGGAGGCACTCTAAACCACTCCAAGAGAGTACACTAGTAATGAGGGAAGCTACTAATCCAAGTCCATAGTTAGGGATTAGATGTTTCAAGTGTAAACAGAGGGGACACTTAGCAGCCAAATGTCCATCGAGGCAATGTGAGAAACAGAAGGTGAGAGAGTCAGCAAGTGGTGATGACAAACTGCCAGTGGTAAGTTGTTTAGAAACAACTGGGGTGTCAAATTATCACCAAAATTTATATCCAATCTTATTAGATGGTAGACAGATAACTGTTAAGAGAGACACAGCTTCTGATATAACCATTGTGAGACCTGCTGTGGTTAGAGAAGAGTAATGCTTACTTGGACAGTCCACTCCAGTCAGAGGGTTGGGAGAGACCCAATTCCAAATACCTTTGGTTAGGATTCATCTTGACTGGGAAGATGGAAGATGAAGCAAGCAAGAAGGTATATTTGAGGATAGTCCTGCAGATGTCCTGATAGGGAACGACTTTGATGATGCAGTACCTTGTGTACTTGCAGTGACATGCAGTCAGGCTTGGAGACAGGCATGTAGGCCCGGTAGTCTGGGAGAGACCCAGAAAGATCTCATACCTGAAGCTGGGATTGGCATGGTGGCTGTTTCAGGGAAGCTGCTATCTGGTAGCTGCAAGTCTGAATGTGAGCCACAGTTGTTGGTGGGTACTGATGTTCCCTTGGACATGGTGACTGCGAGGATGGAAGTGAGTGGTAGTACCCAGGGTGACAGCAAGAGGCAGCTGTCAAAAATGACTAGGCTTCCTGTGGAAGGGGAGCTGGGGAAGGTCATGAAGGTAGAGTTGAGCCAGGCTCAACTTATGGATCCCACATTACATAGCTTGAGGAAGATGGCTAAGGAGGCACCTGATGCTCAAGGAAGAAGAGAGTCTGTATATTGGAACAAAGATTTGTTGTATAGAGAATGGACTCCTGGAGGTGGGCTAGAAGGTGAAGTGATACAGGAGTTGGTATTGCCTAGAGCTTACCATCTGCCACTCTTAGCAATAATGCATGACATTCCTTTCTCAGGTCGTATGGGCATACGACATACTAAGAGATATATTAGGCAACATTTCTATTGGCCTTTGTTGATGCCTTTGCCTGTTATCAAAGAGCCATTTCAGAGAGTGGCCTTGGATGTTGTGGGACCCCTAAGTACTTCAAGTTCTACGGGAAAGAAATAAATCTTGGTGGTAGTAGACTATGCTACCAGATATCCTGAGGTGGTGGCTCTGGTGTTTATTAAGGCAGAGAAGGTGGCAAATGTTTTGATAGAAATCTTCAGCAGAGTAGGTTTTCCACCTGACTGACTGAGGTGCCTACTTCATGTCAAACCTGCTGAATTGTCTGTGGAAGTGTAGTGGGGTGAAACATCTCAAGACCACCCCTTACCATCCCCAGACTAATGGTCTTTTGGAGAGGTTAAACTCTACATCAAAGACTATACTATGGGCATTTTCAGAACAGTTCAAAAAGGAGTAGGACAAGTATTTGCCCCATCAGTTATTTGTGTGCAGGGAAGTACTGCAGGAATCTACAGGTTTTTCACACTTTGGGTTATAATACAGGCATAGGGTGAGGGGGTCTTTAGATTTAATTTGAGATGAGTAGGAAGGTGAGAGTAACTCTCACAAAGAGTCTGTTGTGGCTTATGTTCTCAACCTTTGGACAAGACTTAAGGAGCTCATGGGTTTAGCTCAAGAGAACCTACAGCGGCTCAACAACAAAAGAAGGTGTGCTATGACAGGAATGCTTACCCCAGAGAGTATGCAGAGGGGCAGAAGGTGATGCTACTTGTTTCTGTTAGGCATAACAAGTTACAAGTAGCTTGGGAGGGACCCTTTAAGGTGGTGAGGAAAATCCATGATGTGAACAACATGGTAAGTGTGGTAGGTAGGAGACAAGGGCACAAAATGTACCATGTGAATATAGTATCATGACAGGGAGACCCTAGTAGTGAGAATTTGTAGTTTATGGCAGAAAGAGCCTGAAAGGGCTATGGCTACCAAGTTTTGGGTGAGGCTAGGATTGACAATTCTGTGGAAGAGATTGCCATATTATTGCAGTTAACTCACCCACCTCAGAAAAATAAAATAACACTCATAACCATTTCCACTAATCTAAATCCTCCACCTAAAATATATTCAATGCAAGCTCTTCTCCTCATCTTACTTATCTTCCTCCTCCATCTTACCTCTTCCCATAATCAAATAATATCAAGGAATATATCCCCCACATTCCCTCACCCAGGCAAAAAATGCATCCAACTACAATACTCCTATTTCTTCTCACCTATTTAATATGTCCAGCACAGAACTTTTCTTGTACATATATCTTCATATTCCTCACCTTACACATCCTCTATTCATAGATTCTAAGTTTATAGCTAAACCACCTCACCTACCCACACATAAAAAACACAACTAGACTTAAGTGGAGACATCCACCCAAACCCCGGCCCTAATCTAACTCAGGAAACACAAAACCCATCCACACACATCCCCATATCAATTTCCTAAAACAAAATGCCCCCACTATTCTCATCAGCTACATGGATGTAAGAAGTCTCATAAACAAAATCCATGAAGTGCATGCATCCATCTCCCATTATACACCAGATATTGCTATCCTAACAGAAACGTGGCTAAAAGCCCACATTAAAGACAACAAAATATCACCCCCTGTATACAATATTCATACAACAGACAGAACAAACAAATGTGGTGGAGGTGTTGCTATCCTGTATAAAGACTCACTAACCATCCAGAGAATCCAAGCAGACCCATCAACTATAACAAATGATGAAATACTAACCTGTTAATGTGAAATTAACCCAAACAAACACCTAACTCTAATTTCAGTTTATATGCCTCCCGGTAATAACCTCTCCACAATCAAAGATCTGCTGTCCTAGTCATCCTCTACATTTAATCAGGAGACTATAATTGCTGGAGATTTCAATATAGATTAGCTTATTTGCTCCTCCAAAAAAAATATCCTCCCTCATAAATCTCTGTTGTTTCACCCAAACTATAAACTCACCTACCAGGTCAAATAAATGCAGGGTTAGGCAATCTATTCTTGACTGGATCCTAACAAATAGACCCACATTAGTTCATCATTCAGGATGTCTCACAGACGCCTTGAACGATCACTCACTCACCTTTATACTAAGACACAGAAATAACCTTCCAACATCCACTATATTTAGACAAGTCAGAAGCAATAAACACTTCTCTGCTTCCATCTTTAACACTCTATTGCAGCATTGCAACTGGTCCCCACTATCATACCTCCACTTAGACACAGCTGTCAAATACTTCAACACCAAATTCCTTGAGATTCTAAACACTCTAGCACCCATTAGAAAAGTGTGCATAAATCATACTATACCCCATGGTTATCTAAATATACTAGACAATTACTTAAGGAATGGGGTAAAGCATGGTCCTACTACCATAGCAGCAAAAAACAGAATTTAATGGAAAATTACAGCCATCTAAGAAACAAAGCCAAATCTCAGATCAAAAATAACAAAAAAACCTATTACATTCAATTACAACAACCATCCCACACTAGTCCCCAAAATTTTGTAGGAATATTAAAAAAAACTTATTCAGCCCTGTCAGTCTGCAGCCCCATCCCCCTCTCCATCCAACACTAAAGACAGTATTGACACATAATTTAACTCTTTCTTCACTAATTCCATCCTATCACTGTTAAACAGCAAAATATGTACCCCAACCACAGTACCCCCTCCCACCCCTACAACTTCTTGTCACTTCTCCTTCAAGCCCATTCAGACCTCCACCATTAGAAAACTACTACACAAACTAAAACCCACTACCCTTACAATTGGTCAACTACCTAACACATATCTCAAGACTGCAGCAGACTACATAACATATTCTATCTCTCTATTGATCAATAGAGCAATCAGAGAACAGTACGTACCAAAACTCTGGAAGTCATCCTACATCATTCCTCTACATAAAAGTGGTGACTCAGCTGACTTTTCTAACTATAGACCTGTCCAATAGCCATTCTCTCACCTTTATTGAAAATCCTTGAAAAATGCATCCAGTCCCAGCTAATGGACTGTCTTACCCCCAATGATTGTCTCACTGACTCCAAGAATGGGTTTAGACCTAAGCATAGTACAGCCACTGCTCTATTAAGTTTCACTAATTCTATTAACTATCTAAAAAACAATGGACAACAAGTTGCTTCCATCTTCCTAGATATATCCAAGGCATTCAACATGTATCTCATCAGAAGCTACTCAATATGCTACCATCATTAAATTTGTCTGTCTCCTCCTTTACTTGGTTCCATAGCTATCTCACTGACCAACAACAAGAAGTGAAATGGCAAAATGACCATTCATCACATTTACCCTTCTCACTCAGTGTCCATCAAGGATCTGTCTTAGGTCCACTTGTCTTTACAATATTTACCAATAATCTACACACTGCAACTAACCAGGCTACTACAATCCAATATGCAGATGATTCAACAGTTATCTGTGCTGCTCCCTTCCTCCCTTCCACAACTTCAGGCAATAACCCAAAAATCTTTTTCTGACATACAATACTACCTCTCTGAACAGCAATTAATTCTAAATCCTAACAAAACCAAACTCATTGTCTTTGCTAACAAAAAGCCCATCAATCAAATAACACCCTTTATAATTTACTCAGCCAACAACACCAAAATTGAGCCTGTCCCACAAATCAGACTACTAGGAGTCATCATAGATAGTCACCTCAGATATGACAAGCACATCAATACAAAGACCCATATCAAACTTGGGTCTCTATATCGAGCAAAACAATTCCTTACCCTCCCCACCAGACAAGCAATTGCTACAACCAATCTTCTCACCACCTTGCTATATGCTACTCTGATCTTTACTAACCTAAACAAACAGACTTCAACAAGATGGAAGCATGCTATAATAAAATGGCCAAATTTGCTACTAACTCCTCTTATAGGACTCACCACTGTACAGCACTCCAACAGCTAAACTGGCTTCATTTTCCTAACCTCATATCTCTTCATCAGATCACCACTGCTCATATCACCATAACAAAACCAGATAACTGCCCAGCTCTTCAAAATCTAATTGATCCATACTTTAACCTCAAAACTCTAAGATCCACCAGCAAATCTCTATTAAAGGTCGCAAAATGTAATAACAGCAACAGGGATTCCCTATATTCCTTCCAAATCTCAAAAGTTTGGAACTCCATTCCCCAAAATATCCTTGACACCAAAAATTCAACCAAGTTCAAACAAATACTCAGGACCCACTTTACTAAAAACTGGCATTGCTTGTGTTCCCCCCCTGGCTAATCTCAGGTAACAGTGCTCAGTACTCACCCTCTATACATCCTTACCTAGTGTTCTCTGGTGAAATAATGCTGTAACTACCAGTTACCTGACACTCAAATGTCTGCAACAATATATAATTTATATCTTGCATTTTAAGAACTATTGTAACATCTCAGCCACAACTCAACATTATATATTATTTTACTAGTGAACAACTACTGCTTACTTTTATTTTTTGTATTCTTATACCGTAATGTCTTTATCATGTGGTGTATATTTCACTGTACTGTCATTAAACTGTGAAGCTTTTCTCCCCAGGTCTCTGCTGAAAATGAGCATCCTGCCCAGTCAGACTATCCTGGTAAACAAATGTAAAATAAACAAATAAATAAATAATCAAGTCCAGGAGATAAAAACAGTACTGCAGGAATTTGGGGATATATTCACAGGACAACCTGGGTGTACTGACTTGGTGCAGCACCATGTGGATACAGGACTCCAAAAACCAATTAAGCAGGTTCCATATAGAGTACCTGAGAGAGTGAAGCAGACTCTGAAAGAAGAAATAAGGGAAATGCTAGAACTGGGGCAATTCAAGAGTCTAACAGTTCTTGGGCTTCCCCAGTAGTGCTAGTGCCAAAGACGGATGGTATAAGGTAGAGTCTAGTATTGCAAGCATGTGATATAACCATACAACATCATATCACAGGGAGGTTAATAATGCCAACGTGGATGGATTGTCCAGGAAAGGAGTGGGTTAATATTCCCAGGTAGACCAATTTTTTCTCAAGCGTTGTTTTTCAGCAGTCACTTAAAGACTGCATCTGAGTCATCAGGAAGAGAAATATGAAGAAAATGAAAACACTCTCATCTGTATTAGCATATCTGGCAGGGATTTGTGCATATTCTCAGATTAACTTGCATTGTATGCCAGCATGCCTAATTGTGAAAATGTATATAAGTTTTAAAATGTTGAGTATTTTCCTTTTTAAACAAGTTTGGACGAATATGTATAAAATGTAGAATCTTAACATGGAATATGTTCAGTCTGGTAACTGGCTAATGTCTCTTTGAAATAAGTAGCAAGAGCTAAGAATCATAGAGGGAAAGGAAGACAGACTGATAAAGAGAAGAGATCACAAGCTGTACTAGGAGTGTATGGTCAGAAGTGTAAAACGTAGCATTCTGTACAGTGCTAAAACCATGCTACTATGTGAGAATAGTACAAATGGAAGAGAGAGAGGAGGGGACAGAGAGATGGGTCTATATTATATCATCGAACGCTTAAAAAAGCGAATGCTGATTGATCGACCTAACTTAAGCGAAAGCTTACAATCTCGAACTGTCAGATCAGTGATTTTTTTCCCAGGGAAAAAAAAACGCTGATCCAAAACACATACACACAACACAAGCACACCAAACAAACAGAAATCCACACACATACACCTAAAATCTGATACCTAACCCTACACTAAACTATGCACACACCACTAACTACCCACTTACCTTAACCCAAACCCTAACCCTAAGGTCTGTCACTATCACACACTCACCTCACCCGCTCCCTAAGCCTAACTCACTTAAATCTGCCCTAACCCTCATGTCCACTCAATCGCACACACACCTAACCTGAGCCCTAACCCTAACTCACCTAAATCACCCTAACACTCACATCCACACAATCGCACACTTACCTGAATCCGACGGGTAACTTTCCACCATAACACTGAAAATACCGAAGCAACAGAAACGGACAACCGAATTCTTTCCCTAGGAAAAAATTTGAGTTTCTGCTGCTTCAATATTTTGCAGTTCCACAAAAATAAGTTTGATCGATCAGCGTTCGCTTTTTTAAGTGTTCGAGAATATAATATAGACCCCAGAGAGACATAGTATATGTTAAAAATGGGAATATGTGGATGGGAAAGAAAGGAATGAGACAGAAGGGAAGTTTGTTTACTTTAATATTTTGCTGTTTTAAAATTTTTCTTGAAGTTGTAAAAAGAAGTTTTTGGTTAGGATCAGGTAACAAACATTTCTGTTTTATTCTTTGGCTGCAAAAGGATTAACTTTATTTGAATTGTGGGAGAAATTGAGAAGATGTATTTTTAGCATATGTAAACATAACAGACAAGGTTACACCTGTAAGACTTGCTCGTTAAACCTGCTGTGTCACTATTTTGCATCTCTTGGTTTTTATTTTGCATACAAACATTTTTCAGTCATTTGCTCATTTAGTTTCAGTTGCTTTTACTCTAAATGTGTTCTTGATTAGGCCCATTATGCAAATAGTTGCACTGCATTCTTTGAATGAAAAATTATTAACTCTTTCTGAATTGTGGAAGGTACTGGGGAATAGAATTCTTATTTAAGCTAAGTAGAACAGGCCACGTTTAATTTAAAACACCTGCCATTTAAAGCTGCTCTTTTACCGTTTTGTATTTCTTGTTTTATAGATTACATGACTGCATTGTTGTTAGGGCTAGTTAGGAAACATCCATGTGGCATTTTTGGCTGAAAATGATTAAAATTATAGCCAAGAAGTGGTATTTTTATTTAAGTTGCGCAGAACAGAGCAAGATTTAATTTGTATGACTTGTCAGCTAAACCAGCTATGATTTTCGTACCATACCATCACCGTTTCATCTCTAATCTCAGCGGCTCTTCAGCTGTCTGCTTTTGTATAAATTTGAATTTTGGAAATCCTCCAAGTCTGCTGATATTAGACTGCATTACAACTTCATATTTGGAAGGCCCTCTACATCGATTGGAAAACATCAGTTACCTTTTCATATAGCCTCCCCCACCAGGTATGTACTATTTGCATCATTAACCCCCTTCGCTGCCATCATAGTTTTAAAATCTAAGATAAGTCTCCAGAACACTGGGAAGACTATAAACTGCTTCATAGGAAGCAGCTTGGAATTAATATTGTTGTTTTTCTCCTTGTGACAGCAGACGCAGAGATCGAATAACTCCTGGCTGCGTTCAAGTGCAGTGATTCAGCACTAATAGTAGCTAGGTAGTGTTTAATATGTGGTTTCAGGGGAAATGTTGATTTCTAGTATTCATAGAGATAACAAACATTGATGAGCCTGTGAGCATCTCAGCTAGCTCTGGAGTAATGCTATAGTTGTGCTCAAAAACATAAAAAAAAACCTGGAAATGCCTGATTATGATTGGAGACTAAATCATAATCCTATGTGTCATGTTGCACATTTCAGCCTTTGTAGTGTTTTGAGTATTCTGTTCATTCCTGGACCACAGGCAGTGATGTCTGACATTTCCATTTGAAGTTGCAGACTTTTGAAAACAGTGCCCCAGTTGGAGGAAGTTCAAGCTCCCTAAACATCTTCTGTTCATCCAACTGACACTATAGAAGTCTCTGTAAAACTGAAGCCAGAAAATGACAGCTAAATTAAAACAACTCACTTTTTATTTAATAAATGAAATCATCAGCATGCAATATACCTACTGAAAAAACTTCTGTAAAGTAAAAAACATAATACACGTCATGGGAAAATGGAGGAACCATACTCCTAAACCTGTAGCAAATATTTCAGAAATATGAAGCTCCTTGCTTGACTGTACAAAATGTACAGCAGTTAGTAAAGTCAAGATAACTTACTAACCTTAGGAACCTTCATTACAGCAATGGAGGTATACAAGTTAAAGTATTCCTCAGTAATCTTTTATATTTTCAGGAAACTATCATATAATAAGAACATTTAATTAATTTAATTATTCTAGTAGTTGTAATGCACATAAGCCTCCCCATAAAGAATCGTGATCATATTTCTACAAAAATTCAGTAGCTAATTAAAAAAAAAGACTAACATACTCAATCACTCATTCAGTCTATAGTTATAAGGTTAGACTGCCCAAAGCTACACTGATGGATTTTTGACATAAAGTCAAACATCTAGTTTAATGTCACATAGTGTAACTCCCATTCAGTTTAACAGGCTTGTAAGCTAATTCTCCCATTATTTTAGAACTTTCCTGACCATACAACAGATTATAGTACTTTCATAAATAGTACTTAGGTAGTTGCATTAATGGGAGATCAATAGTAACAGCTAACTCTATATGCAGCAGTTTGCTAGGATACCATGGACTATTTCCTTTACCTGTAAGCATATAAAGGTCCTCGATAACTACTGTCTTGTTAACATTAAATGGACACGTAGAAAAAAATTGAACTGACTCTTCAGAATGAACATATTTAATAGACGTCCTTATTCATTTTCACTTCCTCCAAGAATTTATACACATACGTATCAGTAGCTAACAGGGTTTCTGTAGATGGGTAGATAATGACAAGTGATAAGCCTTATAAACAAAAGTTCCATATTTTTTATTGCTGGGGGGTAAGCATTTCTATTCTTTTCCTGCACATTTTTATTCTGCAGCCAGTAAAGGGTTATAGATTGGAATTATATGTCTGTAAAGAAGGAAGAGACAAGGTTTCCCTTTATCTTCCTCACTGCTCATCACACCAATAGAGCCATATGCTAGTAAAATATAGGATGACCCACATATTCCGTCTCACTACTGATACTCCCACTGATTACAGACATGCTCTATTCTCAGATATCATATTATTTAGAGTATGCCATATTATTATCAATATTAACGAAGTGCATGGTCTCATAATGGTATTGTGATCATCACTAGAAGATGTCCAGCCCTCCCAGTCCATTATATTGTTATTTTCAAATATAAGGTCATCTTCGAATTTTAGTGGATTGCCCAATCTATTACTTATATAAGATATAATATATAATATTACATATTTGATGTTGATAAACCATTAAGAGATTGGAGGTAGAAAATACACACGACAGTTATTTTATACACACTCTGGTTGTTAAAGTCTAACCCATTATATATTGTACAAATTATGAAAAAGCAAAATCATTTAAGCTAATACTGGAGCTTTTCTCCCTTTTTCAGTAGTACAAACAGAAGACTTTACTACACATTCTGACAAAGTTATATAAAACTAAAGCCATAAATGTGTCTGTTATTCATCTGATTATATGGAAGGTGTTGACATTCTTACCTTAACATCTAATTGATGCATATGGTATTTCATAACCTCAATGGTTAAAAATATAACAGTATAGACATTTACACAAAATATAATTCCATACCTTGAACAATTCAAAACAAAAATGGCCATACTTACCATATTTACAGCTAAAATATTTAAAGTCCATAATGGTGTATTTCATTTTAATCCACCCATCCTTTTTTCTGTATCATCATATAATAGAACTTACTTAAATGCGAAAAAATCAAGTAGTTAACATTATAGTAACACTCGAAGCCTCGAGACTGCAAACATTTTTTTTTCAACCACCTCATAAAATCAGCACTCCCCCCATGAGGTTCTACTATGAAATGTCATACAGCAAAACCTGAGCTTCTACTATGAAATGTCTAAAACTAATGTCTGTAAAACTAAAAAGGGAAAAATAAAGTGTAAATGCTTTTTGCAGGATGCAAGTCTTGCCCTGCACTCCCAAGATGTGGGGGACAGGTCCAACTACACCCCATGAACTTATATATACCAACTCCATTGCTGCACAAACAAAAAGTAGGGTGAAATCTCCAAAAGTGAGGTATTCACTGTTGATGAACACAGTCTCATTGGCATGAAAATAGTGTTCAGTTTTAGACAATTGATGCTTGAGAGATTTCACCACAGCCACCTGTAGATATACTCCCCAAGGAGTATTGTTTATGAGGGAGTTTCTTCATTATGTAGTTTGTTTATTGCTATATATAGTCCTTCAAAGATGTTACAAACTTCATCCTTATCCTACTGTACATGCTCCATAATCAAGACTAAAACATGTGAACATGCCTTCTTTGATTGCTCTTTGACAACAATCATTTAATGACAGAGTTAACATGTATTCCAGTCATATGGAAAGATAATGTAATAGCTAATCACTGGGTTCTATTTCATATCATCAAAGGTTCAATTCCATGAACCTCCATTAGTCAACCCCAAATACAGCAAACGTTTACTTAAGCAAACTTTCCCATCAGTGAATGTTTTAAACAGAGAATAGAATTAGTTGGCCAACATCAGCAAATTTGCCTTTTCCCCACTATTATGCAATCTTGGGGTTGGTATATATAGTTAAGAGGTAGGGGTCCAGCCCCCCACATTGGGGGAGTGAGGAGTACACCCCCCACCTGGGTGGGTTTAACATACTACAATGTGTGTGATGGTCACAATGTTGGACAACTAACTCCTTTCTCTGTTTAAAACATTTGTGATGTGAACGTTCACTCAAGTGAATGTTCACTGTTTTTTGTTTGATGAATGGAGGTTCATGGAGTTGAACTTAAAATGATATGACATATACTCAGTATGGGGCATTATGTGAAGCCACAGTGCTCCAGTTTATACTCTAAAGTAATAATAAGGTTTTGGAGGATTATATTGGCTGTGGAATAAAAATGTACAACAAATGAATGGAAATCACCATCCCCAACAATCACATATTTGTAAGCACAGAAAACAGGCCGCCAATACAGAAAACCTGTTTTTTAAGTTGATTGTGATAATGGAGCAAAATAGAAGCAATGCAGAAAAATTGATTAATGTTTTTATCAATATGGATATAGTAAATGGATGCCACAGTGTTGCAGCAGTAACGTTGTTGCCTCACAGCAAGAGGTTCTCCATTTTGATTCTCGGCCTTCTGTGTGGAGTCTGCATGTCCTCCCTGCATTTTGTGGGTTTTCTCCAGGTGTCTGGTTTCCTCCCATGGTACAAAGATATGCACCTGGAGCTCTTTTCTCTGATCCTCAACTGAAAATTGGCTTTGGTTTAAGTTTGACTTTCCCAGTAAACAAATGTTAAATAAATAAATGTTTTAACTTAGCATGGCTTGAATGCATTTATTTAATAAGCCAGCGTTTAAGGAACTCAAACCTGAGCTTGAGTCATTTAATAAAAAACATGACTCTATAACACAGAATGACAATTTAAATTAAACATTTGCATAACTTGATATAACCAATCATTCAATAGTTTTTGTTTTTATATAAACCAAATATTGCTATGATATTTCCCATAATTGCCTATATATGTGTGTGTGTGTTTGGTGTGTGACTATGTTATATACATACATGTGTGTGCACATGTAAAACAACTGACATTCTGCCCAAAATTACTTTATTTGTTTTTTGTTGTTTGTCAATCTATTTATGTATTTCTGTTTGTTAACTGTGCAAGTAAACTGTAATCTTTTTTTAATCATGAATTGGGTGCATATTAAACAAAACTATATTCTAGTCACTACTTCTAGTCAGATAGTTCATTTCAAACCACAAAATTATATTTTCATTTCATGGTAAAGTGTTTGCAATATTACATACAAGTGAAGCAGTTCAAAGCTTATCAAAGAATCCATAAAATGATTTTAAGTTTACCTAGCTCATTGCTAAATTATTTACACAGGATTCATCACGCACATAGTAACACATGAGAAATGTCCACAGTGAGATAAAATGTATTTGTCTATACATTAAAAATACAAAGTTTGTATGAGTTAGTATAAATATGTGGTAGAGCATGATTGTTTTATACGATGGCAACAGAAACAGAAAGGGATGAGACTTGTAGGTAAAATAAGTGAGGACTTAGGATGTAATGTGATGTACAGCTTACAAGACAAAGAGTATGATGCAGATTAGCTGAGAACATTACTGTTACATTTGTTCACCAGTAATGTTAGCTTCATACCTCTCAATCTGTTAGAGCAAGAAATCTGGACAAAGCCATAAAGAGTGGGGGGACAAAGGTGCAAAAATAGGAACAGTTTTTAAATATTGCTCTTGCAAACTTTTGATAGAGTAGCAGATGTTGAATTAGCAAGAGTTTTCTGAAAGTTATGAAGCCCAAAACTGAAATGTCTGTCATTTTCAGAAAGTTATGAAGCCCAAAACTGATATGTCTGTCATTATATTCTGATTTGAATCCTTAAATAATTTGCCAGTGATTTGCTAGAACAGTACAATTTTATGACAAACAGACCAAAAATTTGAGGCAAAAATCTGGACATTCTGCCAAAATTTGGACAGTTGAGAGGTGTGGTTAGCTTGGGTATTCCCATTTTATGGAGTCCTAGGGAAAAGTTTCCATATAGCTAAAGAAACAGTAAAGTGTGCAGTCAGCTGATACAAGGTTATCTAATAGTTGAGAAAAGTAAAGAATGGATTCATTGACAGAGATCAAATATACAACAAATCATGACGTGATAACTTTAAACAAGGAAACGTATAAATCATGACCATTTGAAAACTAAACTGTTATACCAATTTCAGCTAATAAGAACATATTAAAACACTGATCATGAAAAGATACAAGATAATAACTGCAATTATATATTTCCACTGTCTCTGACTTCACAAAACATTCCTGATTTTGGTTCATATTTTGGTCTGTGCCTACTAAAATTTGTGTGTGTTTTTCTGTGCCTTTTTCTTGGCAAATTGTTGAAGACACCAGTCACTGCGTTTTAAGTTGTAAGCATATTCTTCAGGAAATGCACGCTAATGAAAAATCTGTTATTCTAACAACTTCCTAAGTATACAAGAGTAATATTTAAAGCACTTTCCTGATTTTTGACCTTTGAACCTCATTATTTTTCTTATCTGATAAGATTTGATATCTAACCCTGACTGACACCTCTTTCCCCTTGCTGCTCTCTCTATACTCCTAATCTACTGCACTATGAGTTCCTGTGGTAATGAAAGAATATTTTTCAATAATTCTATTAATTGCTATCTCTCAAATGCTCACTATATGTGTTTTGTTTTTAGTATATCCTACTATACTGCTTTGTTCAAGTCTAACTGAACCTCAATTATAAACTATGTACTGTATTTTCTGTCAACTATTACTATATATGGTATTGATTGTCTTTGCCTTTGCTTGGAGCTTTTCTCCCCGGGCCTCTACTGAAAATGGACATATATCCAGCTAGACTAGCCCGGTCAACAAATGTAAAATAAAATAAATAAATAAAAATAAATCTGTGGTACAACAATCAGTGCAGGCTTGCTCCATGAGCAAGTAGTCACAAGACAAAGGCACGAACAAAGGAGATAGCACCTGCAGTACAACCTCATGAGGCATGACTAATGTATGAAGGAGTAACTTATTGGGGTAATATAAATGCAAGAAATTATGGAATTTCACAGCTGCAGGTCCAGCTGTGTCTTAAGTGGGTTTTTCAATGGGAACCATTGTATGTTTAAACACTTTCTGTCCGTACATACCTGAAGACATAAAACACAGCAGAATATGCACCACAACCAATTTTTTTGCATAAAACATTTAAACATATAGTGCATAACTGGAACAGTGAATAATTAAACATGGAAAATACAACAGGAAACCACAATCATTGCATTTAATATTTTGATAGGCATCATTAGAACTGCTCACCATCATTTGTCCTTGAATACATGCAGCATTACATTCCTCCATGGACTCTAAACAAACCTAACTTATGAAGCAGCATATCACTGCTCTCCTCACAAATTAGCATTGAAACCTATCTGTTTTGTTCAGGAGTATCAATCAAACTGATTGTCTCATAGTCTGGAAAACAATGTTCAGACTCCAGTATTCTGTTTCAAAAAAAGAAACAGACTATCACAGTTTGTTAAATCAATGGATTTGCTATGCTTTTTTTACAGAAAAAAGCATACCTGTAGAAAGAAGGCATCAGAAATGGAAAAAGAGGGTGTTCCTCTCATCTGACAAGATGATGACATCACAAAATAGGTGAAAAGTGGGTAGGATGGGGGTATGGGCGGGGCTATGGGAGGCGTGAGGGTGTGGCTTTGGTCCAGTTTTAGCCACAACAAATGATGCCAGTCCAATCACAAACTGATGTAACCAAATCCACCATAGCAGGGAAAAGGGGGGAACAGAAGAGGGGCTCCAGCTGAACCCTGCTTACTTCACCCACTCTTTAAACTAAAACATTATCCCAAAGACAGGATTGGGAGGGAAGGATTAGACAAACACATACCAAAAAGGCTGCATCACTTCCCTGCTTAGACATAAAATACTTAAAACCCCTCCCCTGCCTTCTCAGGCAAACCAACAAGTCCCCAATACTTAACGCGTTCTTATTCATATTAAACTACCCTTTCCTTCCTTTTGCTCCTATTATGGTCAGTTCTCCTACCACCCTCTTTCTATACTGACTACATGAGGTGTCTCCAGACAAATATGCCTGCACTCAAACTATATTTGTCCATACATAACTCGAAATTTACAATACACCAAAACATGCCTTTGTGACCAATTTATTAACATAAAACATTTACACATGAAGTACACAACTGGAGCACTGGATAATTAAACATGGAAAATGCAGCAGAAAACCACAATCATAGCATTTAACATTTTAAAAGGCAGTGTTAGAACTGCTCACCATCATTTGTCCTTGACAGGGGTAGGTATAATTTTCGAGGACAAAGAGGAACCTTGTCCTTTTGAGGGTCAGTATGAAGGCAGACATTCCTTCTCACCCATTAATATATCAGTCTTGGAGGAACCTTGTCCTTTTGAGGGTCAGTATGAAGGCAGACATTCCTTCTCACCCATTAATATATCAGTCTTGGTTGTGTTGCAGGTCTTCTGAATTTGGGGTTCATGGCTGAGTTGGTACAGGGATTTATAAGTGGTTTTGCCATTAAGTCCATAGTGGAAGGTGCAATATAATGTATCAGAATATATATTTATACCTATCCATATGCCTAAAAGCAGACCTTTAAGTTAACTAGAATATTACCTCCAATCTTATCATCAGCTGTCTACTGACAGGCCTATCAACTACCTGATCACTTAATATGTGGGAAGTGCTATCAGAACAAACCCACACCAAAAAAGATGTATCACTCTGCTGCCTAGAGCTAAACACCTTAAAATGTCAAGTTATGCATATCAGTTCATCAGTTTGTTTGTCTTTTCGGATTTTCCCAGTTAGGGGTCACCACAGCAGAACTTTGGTCTGCTAATGATTGGCAGTAGATTTTTATGGTGCCGAGTTGCCAGCCCGATGACCAACTTTCAGCAAAGGCACGCCCATTCATACATGTCTTTCGAATGCCACTCGACCATTGGGAGGACATGAAGACTCCACACAGAAGGCACTCCAGCCAGTTCATCAGTAATATCTAGAATCTTTCTTTTAAAACCATGAGACCATCAACTATGTATTTTTTTAAGATTTGGTGACTTGTTTTGAAGAGTTATTTTCTTTACAGTCCTTTACCTAGGCAGTAGGTAAAATAAAAACAGTCTTTCTGGATGTTTTCCTGGCTTCTGTAAAATATGCACTTGTGCATTTTGATTATCCAATGCAGTTGTGTTACATCTGACTTTAATAGCAACCCCATAAACACCCAGAGCATTTGGAAGGCATGTAAAGAGCAATATAGACTTATAAACCTGGTGTGTGTGTGTGTTTTGGGATTCATTTCTTGTACCATTACTTTGAACACTTTGCTAAGTGCCCTGTGAAAATTATGACAACAGCCATTAGTTGTCATGCTTATGATCAGCCATCAATTCTGTGCTTTGAACTAGAGTGACATTTGGTACAAGCACACTAATTGCAGAGCTCAAAAAAAAAAGTACAAGAGTGAGATGGTTACATCTGTTTGCAAGACCTCTTGCTACAATTTAAAGAAATTGCTATTACATGCAAGCTACAAAAGAAATAAGGTTAAAAGATTTTGAAAAAAAAAATTTTAAATGTCTTTGAATCATGATGAAGGTAGTGCTTCAATATCATAATAAAAAAATAACTTTCCTTTTTTCTTGCTGCAGAAGTTTTACATGAATATGTATAAACAGGAATAGAATTGTTGTACAGCAATAAGATGAAGAATGTGTACCATAAATCTATTTCTAAAAAAAAAAATCAGATTTATGTCTTTTTTTTTCTCTTTCAGTTCATCATTTCTGGATCCCTGTCTATATCTGCTGAAAGATATCAGAACATATGTCTGGTGAGTAGATATCATCTTTTCTATTTCTTCTTTCTCCAAATCTGCTTTTCCTTGGCTTTTGCTCAATGTTCCTTTCTCAATTTTGCATTGTTGAATCACAGCAGGGAAAATATTAACCACTGTCTCCTATGTTCACTGTTGTCTGCTGGTCCAGAATATTCATAGTCAACCATGTTAAAAGTTATATGCAAATATTGTCCATGACCCATAATATTTCCACCTGCCTCCCCAAGACCACTGCATGTGCTACCTGACACTTCTCACAGAATATACACATATAGCAGCCTTGAGAACCATACAACCTTTATTTATTTATTTATTTTACATTTGTTAACCGGGACAGTCTGACTGGACCAGGTCCATTTACAGTGGAGGCCCGGGGAGAAAAGCTCCACATATATTAACAGAAATACTAGAATTTAATATGTAGTAAAACACTGATACTAACAAATTATAACAGCAAAAATCCAGCTAGAAAGACAGAAATATAAAACAGACAGGATAAACTGAGCAGTTGAACAGACTAAATACATTTAACATTGAGAGTCATGACATACATCATATTAAAATGAAGTACCTATATTAAAGGAATAACCAACTGTAGCATTTACATTAGTCAAGTAATAAGCCTTTCAACTTTCCACAGAGTTTAAGCAGTGATTTTAAGTTATGCATAGGCAAAGCCAGGTGCTTATGAGATGTAATTTTAAAGAGTTTTTAAAGTGTGAGGTGGTGGGGATAGAGGTCAGTGATGGAGGAGTCTGTTCCAATTTTTAGCAACAGTGGGGGAGAATAGTACTTTTCCAGCAGTGTTGTTAGCCCTAGAGATGCATAGAAGTGATTTGTCACTAGAATGGAGTGTGCGATTTTTTGCATAGTAGGTAAGTAATTGACTTTATCAGGATGCTTCAGAATGCTATAGGCAGTAACCAGTTGGTGGTAATTTAGTAGTTGAGGAAATTCTAACCATTTTAAGTCCCTTAGAGCTAGACAATGAAGGTAGGGTTGTTAGCAAATTTGGCAGCATTATTATAGCATGACTCAAGTTTATCAAGGTCAAGTTTTCTGATATGGGTGAGAATTGGTGCAGCATACATTAGTGTGGACAAAAGGTGAGTTGGGCTAGTGTGATCCGTGCTTGATCTGAGAGGAAGTTTTTGTGTCTGCATAACGAGCCCATTTTTTTGTGAACCTTTTTGATGGTTTGAGAGATATGGACATCAAAGAGAAGGTTTTTTGACAATCTTAACACTGAGAAGTTTGGTATGGGCAGAAGGAGAAATGATAGTACCATTTTTGGAAGTAATAGAAAAGGAAAGAGGAGCAGACTTTGATTTGTTGGGGGTAAATAAAAGCAATTTAGTTTTATTAGGGTTAAGGATGAGTTGGATATTTGTGATACAACTTTTCACAAAGCTAAAGAATTCCTGGGTTTGTTGTTGGAGAATAAAAGGGGGGGGGGCTGAGCAGATTAAAGTTGAATCATCTGCATACTTGTATGAGTGTTGCATTATGGGTGGAGGTATGTAGATTGTTAGTGTAGCTAGAAAAGAGAAGTGGGCCCAATACTGAGCCTTGTGGTACACCTATGAAAGTTGGAAGTAGAGGAGATAGTGCCCCTTGCCATTGGACAGATAGTTGCCTATCAGCTAGATAGTTCTTGAAACCGGCAATAGTAGAAGGGGCAAAGGATATGGCATTAGTGAATCTAATAGTTACCTTTAAGACTCTCCTTGCAATACCCATTTCCCAATAAAGACTATAACCAGCCAGATGACCCATGTTCCTGCCAATGCCACTCTTTCATAACTCAGAATGTTAATAAAAAATAAAAAAAATACTTCTGCACCCCAAACCACAAACAGATCCTTTATTAACAATTTTAGTGCTTTTGTTCCATATGAAAGGAACTTCTTCAGAAACTGTCTGAACAAGTTCCTTTCATATGGAACAAAATCACTAAAATTGTTAATAAAGAATCTGTTTGTGGTTTCCCGTGCAGAGATTTTTTTATTGTGTATTGATGTTTTCATTACACTGTTCATAGAATAAGTTTATAACTCAGAATGCTGCAACCAACCTGAGAATCCTGTGCTTACTGACACCAAGCACAGAATATAACCAAGCAGTCACTTCAGTACCCTACAAAGCACTGTTTTACCCCCTTACATAGAATATCACAAACTGTTTAAACTCTCTGAAGAGCTCATCTGTACTGTTTCTTCAACTAGTTGGATCTCCTTTTCTGAGTTATTACCAAGCTGTCTCTTTGAGACACCATCCTTCACATGTACCTCTCAACTGTCCAGATTTTCACAGAATGTCCAGATTTTTGCCTTATATTTTTTATCTATTTCTTGAAAAATTGTGTTTTTTTGACAAATCATGGGCAAATGATTCAGGGCTGAAGTCAGAAAATAATGACAGCTATTTGAGTTTTAGACGTCATATACTTTATACAATTCATGCTAATGCAAAAATTCTTATTCTATCAGCTTTCTAAACTTGTAAGAGTAATATTGAAAAATTGTTATGGCTTTGTCCATATTTCTTGCTCTAAGGGGCTGAGAGATATGCCTTTACTATTCATTTGGCACCCAGCATGATAGTAGTTATTACACTGTCTTATAATGTCTGTGTTGCTTGGTACCCCATATAAAACTTTACCAGCTCCATAATATCTAGTATAATCGTTATGACTGGGAAAATGCAGAAGTAATGGCAGTAAGAAAACACATTCAAAACAAAACCTACATTTATAGAGGTCAACACTCTCTGTACCATTGTATTCCATGTAGCAAAGCATTGCAATTACAAGGTCATAAAATGTCAGGGAAAAGGGCTTGCAATACAGTTGTTATGTGTGCATAGAATAACTGGGGTTACCCTTTCCACAAGAGGTACTAGGAAGTTTGCATTCTGCAAAAATAAGTTTAATTAAGAATGTTATTTGTTTTTTCTTATTGCTTTTTTTCTGATTCAATAATCTGTATTTTGGAGTTCTGAGACTTTCCAATCTGTAATCCAATAAGACATTATAAGGCTTATATGTATAATACAAGCATAAAGTTGTAAGGCAAAATTGAAAGAGATGATGCTGAAGAAACCATGAGGGGGGGGGTTCAAGAAATAAAGGGAGATACGATTTTTGGATGCAGGTCCTTAAGGAGCAAAACAACAACCATAGAAAATATTGTATCCATAATGAAGCAGAAAATATTCTTAGAATTAAACTAATGTAGGAATGAAGAAAGTGGATGTTCACAATAGGGGTGATGAACACAAGCAGAGGTACAGAAAGCAAACAAGAGAAGGCTGAAATGTATTGGGGAAAAAATAGCAAGGGAACCCCATTTTTGGGAGCAAATAAATAAGGAGGTAAATGTAATAGAGCGAGATGAGGTTATGAAGAGATTTGACCTGCAAATTAGAGACTATCTTCCCTACCAAGAATTAATATCAGAGTATAGGCAAGGAAAATGGACATAAGAATTGTTAAATGAAAGGCAATCTCTGCTAGTGCTTTGGTTGGGACTAGAACAGAATAATTAGTATGGAACATAAAATACTGTATGGCAACTATAAGAATCAATAAGAAGAAATCAGAAAAGAGTGAAAAGAGAAACGTGAAAAGAAAAGCAACGTACAAAGGATCAATTGGAAGATAATTGACTTGCTCCAAGTATGCAACAAAGCCCAGAACGCTTAGAATTCTGCTTGGAAATGTTTGCTTAGGTGTTTTTATACCTCAAACAGACTCCAGAGTATTTTAACTAGGGTAGATAGCAAATGCAGGAGGTGGATGAAAAAAAGATAGACAATTATTAACATGCTTTTTGGGAATTTAGCAACTTGGCAGATTTAAAAAAAATCCCTGCAGAATATTTTGTCAGAAATGTTGGGGGAGCAATTTGTTGTAACTAAAGAAAACAAAGCAACATCTTGGCTAAATTCCAAGCACTCACAACCTAGTAAACACCATAGCATATGCTGAGCTATTTAAAATATCTCTGTACAGCCATATTGATAGCTGTATAGAGTGAGCTGTGCCTAGCTGTATTAAGAATAAGACAAACTCAAAAAACAAGCAGCCCTGGTGGACTCACAATATATCAATCTGTTATACAGCAGAAGAACACAAATGATGGCCAAGTGTAGGAAAAACAAAGTCATACATACTAAAAGACCCCTGACCAATTTAAACAGGCAGCTAAGAGGGTTAATTAATACTTCAAAGGTTACATTTGAAGAAAAAATAGCTTCTCAGTCCAAGAACAACCATAAAGCTTTCTACAGCTCTGTCTGTAACCTTGGGGGAAGTACATAGCAATGTGCAGAATTTAATGTAAATGGCATCACCAACACTGAACAGGAAGTCATTGCTACCCTTTTGATTGATAGGTTCAGCTTAAATCTCTCCCCCACACCCTCTCAATAGATCAAAATAAATAACTCATACCACAATCCCCATAATCATTACTAAGGAACAGGTCATCAATGCACTTTCCAAGGCCAAAATCACTACATCGATATGCTCTGATAACATCCCGGGATGTTTAACAAATACTATGAAACATGACCTCTCTAGTCCACTTGAACAATTTTCAACTGGAGCCTTCAGTCAGCTTTTGTGCACAAGGAATGAAGGATGATTGCAATCATTCCCTGCATAATGGACGTCCAAACACTGATCCGGGTAACTACAGTCTCATAAGTCTTACCAGCCTCACATGTAAGACCATGGAAAGAATCATCATTGGCATGATAAATGAGGAGATAGGTAATTTACAAACATTGCACCCATCACAGTTTAGTTTTGTTAAAAAAAGGTCATGTTTATTAAATCTTGTGGTCTTTTTTGAGAGGGTCACCACAGTGGATAAAGGTAATACTGTGCAAACAGCTTACTTCGTCCTGGCCAAGGCTTTTGATACAATACTCTACTCAGACATTATTGACAAGCTCACTAATTTAGGTGTAAGCCCTTTTATCACCCACTGGATAGCCAACTGGCTCACTGATATCACCCAGGAGGTAAAAATAGGGGAGGCCATCTCTAAGAAGAGACCAGTCACTAGCAGAGTTGCCAAGGGCTCGGTACTGGGCCTGCTCCTTTTTGGCACCTATTTTCCTGAAATGGAAGCAAATGCTGAAGGTTTATGACTGACTAAGTTTGCAGATGATTGCAAGCTGGGGGTTATCATCTACTACACTGTAGACACTAGCATTCTTCAAGAAAGTCTATCTCGGACTAAAAAATGGTGCCAAAGCCATGGTCTTAAACCCAATGCTAAGAAATACATAATTTTGCCATTTGTGAAGTCAACTATACTGGCTAATTGCCATGTTGATAATACACCCCTAAGTGCTTGACCTGGTGGTCAGAGTTCTGGGTATGCAATGTAGACTGTAGCCTAAGCTTTGACCACCATTTGACCACAATGGTGAGCAAGTCCTTTTATGTTGCACAACTTATATGTATGGACATTTCATTTAGGTCCAGTGAGGTCATTATCTCACTGTACTCCACCCTTATCAGAACAATCATAGGTTCATAGGTTCATAGGTGTGTAGTAGGCTAACAGCCATGGAGCCTATATAAGCCTAGCCCAAGAAAATTCCCTGGCATCATGCCACCCAAAGTTAGTTCCAAGTGCCCCTGTCAAGCAAGGCCATTGAAGTGATCCCTGGGGTGAACTTCCTATTGCCCATCCACTCGTCAAGATTTATCTTAAAGAGAGCCAGTGAAGTGCTCTACTTGATGTGGATGGGAAGTTTGTTCCAGAATATGGGAAGTCTCTGGGTTAGGAACCTGTCCCTCCAGCATGTTCTGTTTATTGTGGTATTGAGGTTTAGGTCCCTGGAGCATGTGGCATGGAGGGATTGTGATTTCTTTACATGTAGCATATCTAGCAGCTCTGGGTCAGACATGGATTTGTAGGTCAAGCAGAGATTGCCTCTAAGCAGGCAATAAGAGACAGAGTATAGCTGGAGTCTTTTGAGTCTGTCCATATAGGGCATTTGTCTAAGGCCTAAGATCCTCTGAGTGAGGTATTTTTGTGGCCTTTCCAGTTATTGTAGGTGTCTAGTGAGGTACATACCAAATGGGACATTGTATTTTATAATAGGTCTAATGAGGGACAAGTAGAGAAGGATTATGACCTCTTTCTTCCTGGATGAGAAACATTTTATAATGAGATGTGCCACATAGAAGCACTTTCTGACTACAGTGGCAATGTGGTTATCAAAGGAGAGGATGCTGTCAACCTGTTTCCCTAGGTCTCGTATCACATCTTCAGTGTTCAGTGGACTACCGCCTATGTGGTAGTTCATGGGCACTGAATTTTTCCCAAAGGGAATGACAATGCACTTTTTGGCACTAAGCTTAAGGCCATGGTTCTGGCACCAGTCATTGGTGTCAGTGAGGCCTTTTTGCAGAATGTCTACATCAGTTGGAGAATCAGTAATGGCTCCAAGTTTGCAATCATCTAGGAACTTGGTCATCCAGAGTCCCTTTGTGTTGGCTTGAACTTCAAAGAAGTAGATGCCAAACAGGAGAGGACCTAGGACCGATCCTTGTGGGACACCACTTGTAACTGGTCGGTAGTCAGATTTGGAGTCCACTACTTTCACAGTGTGGGTTCTATCAGTGAGCCAGTTGGCAACCCATCTTATGATATAGGAGTTTATGCCTAGTTTAGTGAGTCTATCTATGATTCCTGAGTGAGGGATGGTGCCGAAGGCCTTGGCAAGATCTAGGTAGGCTGTGTGAAATACCTTGCCCTCATCCCCAGCTCTGGTGACAGACTCAAAGAAGTCTATCAGGTTGAGCAGGCATGATCTACCTTTCACAAATCTAAACTGCATGGGGTACAGAGTTTGGAGATTCCTTATCTCCTTATTTATAAGGTCCATGATGATGTGCTCCATAGCCTTACATATCAGACTCATCAGACTAATGGGGCGGTAGTTCCCAGGTTCTGTAGTTGCTCCCCCTTTGTGGAGTGGGATGACCGTAGCAGTGCACCATTTGGTAGGAACAAAGCTTGAAATGAGGCTGTGACTGAACAGGGTACTCAGATGTGGTGCAGTTCACTTTGTAATTCATGTAGAACACAGCCAGGGATATTATCGGGTCCCATGGAAGCTGTATTCTTGACTTTGGACAGTGCGTTTTTTACCTGTGTATCTGTGATAATAGGGACTTGGCATTCTTCAGGTATTGTGATAGGCCCTTTAGGGGGTGAAAGGGGGGTAAAGTTCACACTGAACCTGTCAGCCAATATATTGGCAATATCAGTTGGTTCAGTATAAGTATTGCCATTGTGCTGTAACTCAGAGCAGATCTGAGTATTGCCATGTAGATTCCTGACATAATTACAGAATGTCTTGTGGTTGTCTTTAGAATCTGCAGCAATTTTGTTTTCATAGCAAGCTTTAGAGGATTTGATTATGGATATCATTTTTTTGCTGAGGCTAACAAGGGAGTTTTTCCAGTCTTGGGAATTCACTTTTTCTGCAACAGTTTTTTTCCTTCTGTTGTAGAGTTTGTTTATGGTGGGGGACCACCAGATTGGCTTCCGTTTTCTGGAGGAGAGTGTCTTGGTTCTGTTTGGTATGGCCCGTTCCATGCACTTGTGTATGTATTCATACAGTGCATTGGTGTATGATTCAGCAGTCATGCACCTACTTTGCATTTGCATGGGTGTTGTGATGTTAGCCACCTCTGCTTTTAGAAGCCCAAAATTGGCTTTGGAGAAGTTTCTTACATTGGTTTCCTTTAGGGGGGTGAGGGTGGGATGTGCATATCCATGGTGATTAGCTTGTGGTCAGATCTGACCAGGGAGGAGTTGATTAATGGTATAGAGCAACGGTTGCCCATGTTAGTAATGACCAGGTCAAGGATGTTTCTATCCCTGGTGGGGTTAAGAACTAGTTGGTCCAGGGCATTGGAATTAATGAATTCCAGAAAACATTGAGCAGGTGTGTTGGTACATGAGTAATCTTCCCAGTTAATGGAGGGGTAGTTAAGACTACCAGTATAAGGGTATTGGGTTGTACCCTAATATTTTCCAGTGTGTTTAGGAATGTGGAGTGAGAGTCTTGGGACATGGTGGTGGATCTGTAGCAAGCTAAAACTTGGATTGCAGTTTTATCCAGTGTTAGAGTACAATGCTGCCTTTGGTATGTACCTGACCAGGCATATGCAACAGCTGGAGTGACTTCAGAGGTTCCTTACAAAAGAATAAAAGCCATAACAAACCTGATTATGCATGGTACCTTAAAGCCCTTTCCCTATACTCAGTCTCCTATAGATTGCTAGCAGATCATCTATGCCTGGCTTACAAGGCATCTGTGAACCCCTCACTTGTGAATCACCTGCATATTTGTAAGTCAAAGAGTGCCAGAAATATAAGGTCTAGAGACCTGAATTTTGTCTTTCACTTAAACAGAACATGCTGGGGAGACAAATATGTGTCCCTGAGACTGCCCTCCTAAGGAATAAGCTTTCCATCCATCTGAAGCTGAATTTATCTGCTACCCACTTTAAGCTCAACCTAGACCAGTGGATAAGGAATAGAAAATTTACACTGGGCCTGGCACCCGTGTCCCTTGTGGACAGAGGTATCTTATAAATTCCTGGCCCTTGGTGTCCTAGTTGGATGCAGCATATCATTATTCTTTGGAGAAAACTTGGCTAGGCTTAGAAAGGCATCCCAGGTTGTTAGTGTAGTAGCAGTTTATGAATCTAAGAATCTATGGAGTAATCCTTTTGGGCAAGGATATAACATCTGAATGGGCCAGATATAGTAAGGCCTTCCAAAGTTTAATGCTACTGGCTGCAAAAAGCAATTGCTAGAAAATCTAATCCAACTGTAACTGAAGTAATGAATAGTCATCATTGTCATCATCAGCACCAGCCCACTTTTTCTATTTTCAAATTGGGGTCAGGGTGTTGTATATAATGTGGTCATCTTTCTAGATTCTGTGCCATTCTCTTACCTTCTCTAACCATTATGCTTGGCTGTCATAGGTCTTCTGTCATGCAATGCAGGCATTTCTTTACTGGATCTTTTTCAAAAGCTTGCCTTCTGCATTCCTGCATGTGTCCATATCACTGTAATCTGTTCTTTTTGACCTTCTCTGCAATTGGAGCTACTTTGGCTTCAGTTCTGATGTCATCTTTTCTTTGTCTGTCCCACAATGTGCATCCTACAATCTATCTTAGACATTTTATCTCCATCACCTCCAGCTTCCTCAACTGCCCTGCCTTCACTGCCCATGTTTTTGTACCATACTGTAACACTGGTTGCACCACTGTTTTGTACCCACAATTTCCAATTTCTTTGGCATTCTTCTGCCAAACGCTACCCCTGACATTCTATGCCATTTGACTGATGACCCTCTTCTAGCTGTGACCTCCTTACTCAGACTTCACTTCTCATCTATCACACCCTGCACACTTGAAGTTAACCTGTTCCATTATTTCCCCTATCAATCTCAAGTTTCAACTTCTCTTAATTTTCCAATTTGCTGTCATGACAACTGTCCTGACTGTATTTATTTTCATTCCATATACCTTCAGTTTGGGATTCCATTCCTCTGTCATTTGCTGTAGTTATTGTTCAGTGCCTGCTTGAAATACAAACATCATCTACATGCAGTGTCTTTGTTGATCTGTCCCCTCTAACCTGTTTGCCCGTGTAGTCCATCACCAGCAAAAACAGCAGTGGGATCGGAGCTGAACTCTGATGTACACCCACTCCAAATGATAACTGTGAGTCTGAATACTGTTTGTATTTGCATCACTGTGTTCTTGTAGATAATCTGCACTAAAATCTATGTTTCTGGGATATTAGAGGTTTGCAGGACTGCCCAAATCAGCTTTCTTGTTACCTTTTATATGCTTTCTGCAGACCTAGGAATGCTCAATTGACTCTTTCCTCATCTCTAGCTTCATTTCAACTATCTGTTTCACTGCAAGCACCTGATAGGTTTTGCTGCATCCTGGTCAGAGGGATCCAATTATAATTCTTTGTAGTGCATGGAGCTTTGTCTGTTCCTGTATATATATATATATCTATATATATATATATATATATATATATATATAATATATGTGTGTGTGTATATATATATATATATATATATATATATATGTATATATATATATATATATATATATATATATATATATATATATATATATATATATATGCACACACACACACACACACACACACACACACACACACAAAACACACGCATGCACAGAGCAACCACAATACAAGAGTGACAAGTCTCTGCTAACTAAATTATTTCATTCAGACATTTGCAAAAATAGGATTTTATTTCAGACTGTACATAGCATGAACATTATTGCATAATGATCTTACTAAGACTTCAATAATCTGTAAAATTATTTTAATTTCTATTAATTTCAGCATGGTAAAACAAAGTAAAATATGAAAAACTACCTTATATTTAATACTTTTTCAATGTATTCATACTGCTGGTTGATACTGTTTAGTGGGGAAGTCTCTACATCCATCATTCTAGCTTGTTTCTCTATAACTGCTAACATTTCACCATTTTCAAGTTATAATTCAAATTACAATGCAGTTTGCCAGAATGATTGCTGATTCACCATATTCTTTGTATTACTCAATTGTGTGTTGTTCTGTCTTTTATCACTCTATACTCTTGGTTTCACTTTGTTCATATTTAAGATATTTTCTAATCTGAAATTTCTGTATCATTAATCGCTACAATTTTCTATAATAAATACTTTGTGCTGTAAACAAAACTCTATTTTCTGATGAACCCAGGCACTAATTATTCTTAATAACATTAACATTCACTGAAGCAATTAGGACTTAGCAATCATAAAATACATCCATTTGAATATATTTGATAAATATAGCTTTACTATTCAATAAAAAAACTACTCTCTAGTAAGCACAGGCATTACATTTAGACAAATATAATTAACTCTTCATAAATTGCTCTAAATGCATAACAGCCTAAATAAAGAGCTTATATTTGTATCTTCACTTCTCTTACCACAAAACATTTAAGAAGAAAATTGAATGGTGAAATATGCAAGGGAACCTCTTCATGCTCTGGTGTTATTGCAATCCTTCTTTTTGAAATAATTGTTTATGATTTCGTAAGAGTCTCAAATTTTACATTTCCATATGGTTCCTTCATAACTTATGCTACAGGAGTTCTTTATCTTGAATA
>NC_056743.1:1145478127-1145610627 GCF_019279795.1 Protopterus annectens | reverse complement strand
GAATTTTGAACATTTGAATGTTTGTTCAAATTAAGTGGACCCATATATATATATATATATATATATATATATATATATATATATATATATATATATATATATATATACATATATATCCCTCCCTGGCTCGTGTGCTACACATAGCTCTCTCTATGTAGGTTCCTAGTATTTCAGAAGATCATACTGTCCCTGTCTTACAGCTTCAGCTGCTAATTCTCCCCTTTCATACTACCTTCAACCAAGATCCAAATCATTAGACAGTTCCAAAATGTCTGGATCACAGTGAGGGCTTTATCCCTCTGTGCCAGAGAAATCTTATGTTATTTTATTAATTTCTAGACTGCTTGCATAGTTAGCTATTTTTTGTCTAATACGCTGTAGTCAAAACTCTACATTCAGTTTCTTGGAACACAGCTTTTAACCTAGACAACTAAAAAAACATGCAGCTTGCATTTTTGCCCTTCTCAGACAATCTTTTTTATAATACAAATCCAATACAATTTCAGCCATTTATTATCATATATTTTATGTATTTTTTCCCTACAATTTGTCTTACTTCTATGCATTTGTATAACATGTATATCATGTTCATGATCTCTTCTCCTCACGAGGCCTCCAACTTTAACTGTCCTCCTTCCTTTTTTATTTTAACAAACTCCTGGGATTGTAAAACCTTCTACAAGTGATCATCGTTTGTTTATCTCAGACTAGAGGACTGAGGTTATAAGGTCTTAATGAGCTGCTTTCTGTAGTCCAGGATTTGATGTCCTCTGCCTCCCTTGTCCAACTATGTGACTGTAACCGAGCAGTGTTGTGGGTCCATTGGAAACAGGGCTCGGTTTCTCAATGGTCTCATCAACTGCTTACACAGTAACTACTTGTGAATCTATTTAATTAATTTATATGGAACCTTTGAACTTTGCATACCATTTGCTATTCTCTCTTCCTATAGAACTGCTCATTCTTGTTACCATTTATCTCTGAGCCCTAATTGCCTTGCTTGTCTTTCTCCCTGTGAGGATATTCTAAACTATTTCCATCTTCTCTGTTAAACATATTTTCCCATTTTACAGTAGCACTACTGCTGCTACCACAACACTTAAAGTATTTTTCTTTCCCACCAGGCTGTGGCACAATAACTCATTTTATTTCAGCTAATATCAAACTTTAAAATGTATAATTTTATTTATTTAGGTGTTTGAGCCCAAGCACCAAACATGCTATGCAAGATAAGCATTCTGCCTAAACTTCAGTCTGTATATCAATGTGAATACAGCCTTGAATATTCACAAAATTATAGACATTTAAAACAGATTTTAAATAAAATGTTATCACCAGAATTCATTCATTCTCTTGATTTAAGTGTACCTTCATAAATAAAGTTATATTTTTGTTCTTTCTAATGGAGGACTCTCTCCAACTGTCTTTCAAACACCCTCATCTAGGAAGGTACTGGATTTCACAGGCATGTGTTATATAAGCAAATATTGCCAGACATTTTCAAGCTCAGCCATAAAGTCATTAATGGTCCAATAGTTACAGACCAGAGCTTATAGATTGGTGCACCAAGAACAAAAATATCATTTATGCAGAAGGAAGCTAATCAGGTAGTCTCTGGGATACATACATGTCTCTCCAGTATGTATATATCCCAGTGTCTACCCCATCTCTAGAACAGACTCCCCATTCATGAGAAGCAGAGTTCCTTCCTAACACAACTCAAGTGTAACTTGGACAATTGGTTGGGGAACAGGAAATTCATCTCTGGTACTGATTCAGAGCAGATCAACTTTTTTGTCTTCAGTTTGAGAAGACGTTTTTCCTCCTTTAGACCCCTGGGAGGGGTCAGCAATTTGGGAAACTGCACACGCAGTGGTGGATTATGAGAACCTTGAGCCTAGATGGTTTTCAATCATGGAACCCCAATCCTAACACACATGTTATGGGAACCATGCATAAATGTACATGTTGAGTAAGATTCATCTTCTTAATTTAAGATCATTCAAATTGCTCACATTATAATCCATTATTCTCTATACCCATCAATTACATCCACTTGACTATGAATACCTCAGATGTGTAACTAAAGTAAAAAAATGGCCACAGTAAAATATTCCAATCTGCTTTACAGAAATGCACACTAGCCCTGCAAATCTAAACTAATGATTTTTTAACTTAATCATGACAGCAGGGCAAGACATTGTCATCCACATATATCTCCCATACTCAGTAATCATAGCTTCATTGTTAACTATATATAGCTTTATTGTTAACTATATATAGCTCAGATGACTGACTGGGGTAAAACAATATATGGGCACAATAATGTATTTCAGTTTGTTTCACAGAAAAACAAAATAGCCCAAATATCCCAACTTCTTTCATATAACTAGGAACTAATCCTGCAAAGCAGGAAGGTTTCAACTGATAAAAACAACAGGAAAGTAAGTTACTTTTATCCACAGAATATGTCCCCATATCCACATAGCAGCTATAGTCACTTTGCTGTGTACACCTCATCTGGCTGTGGTAAAGTAATAATACTTCTCAACCTCTTAGGCCAGGAAACAGGAAAAAGACAAACAATAATGATGGAGAAAGGCCCAGAATCAAGGGCAGCTTTTAGATATTGTTGTATTTAGGATCATAGATAAGTACTAGACTAACTGCCCTTGTGGGCCATTTTAAGCCTAGCCAATTACCCCCTGTGAGAATCAAACCCTGCACCTTGTGTTTGTAAGGTAACACTTTAACTATTATGTCAGCTTCATTGAGCATTTTCTGAAAAATATGCAGGGGGATTCATAAAGGTTAATGTGACATGTACACCCAATATACACATTGCAATAAACCTTTTGAATTCATAAACAGCCTTAATGTAGATTTATGAGATGCTCTTGCCAATGATATGCAGCACATTGTAGGACTGTCTCTGTAGATGTACTGTATGCTAATGAAGCAGTCCAGGGAAAGGGCATATGCTAATTAACCATGTGCTGTATTTACCAAAACTACCCTCAGAAAGGCATCTACTCACTATGCAATTCAGGAAATTGCCTGGATGTATAGCACAGTTGACTCCACCACTTTTAGGGTAGTAAATAAGTCCAAAAGGCTTTGTTCATCACTGGAATTTACATTAGTACTGGAAATGGGACGGGGAAAGCACTAGCCACCAGGGTGAATACACTTGTGACATAATGGCACCAACACTAGCACAGAGATCAGGACAGGGGAAAAAACTAACTGCCATGGTGAATACACCTGTGCCATAATGACAACAACACTAGTGTGAAGATCATGGATTAGAGAAAACACAAGCCACGAGGGAGAATATACTTGTGCTGTAATGACACCAACACTCGCATGGAGATCAAGGGGTTGGAGAAAACAAAACTCACCAGGGAGAATATACTCGTGGCATAATGACACAACACATGCATGGAGATTGGGGGTTGGAGAAAACACAAGCCACCAGATAAAATACAGTTGCACCATAATGACACTAGCACTAGCATGGAGATCAGGGGTTGGAAAAAACACAAACCACCAGGGAGAATCTACCTGTGCCACAGCAGCACCAACACTAGCATGGGAATCAGAAGAGGAGGGGATATACTTGTCACCAGAGAGTACTCTAAGCTGTTGTCCCTTAATGGCACTTAAACTTGGGACAATTACAGAGACTCTGTTGTGTGTGTGTGTGTGTGTGTGTGTGTGTGTGTGTGTGTGTGTGTGTGTGTGTGTGTGTGTGTGTGTGTGTGTCTTATGTGTTGTGCTTGAATATATAAACAGCAAAATGGGTGATTAAATGCAAACAGGCATAGAAAAACTAGAAACCAAATCTACTGTTGCTAACAATTGTCCAGGAAATACATAAACCATGCCAGAATATACTTTTTGGAAGAAAATGTTAATAAATAATGTTATATTATCACTTTCATCTGTGTAAGACAGTGCATTGGATTTCATCAGAACTTAAGAATATTAATGAAAGAGTTAGAAGGCTATGTAGTGGAGTTTTCACTTTTTTCCTGTTGTGTTTAGTTGATATATACACAGATATATATATATATATATATATATATATATATATATATATATATATATGTGTATATACATGGCAAATCCCACATTACCGAATCCGACATGACCAAGACAACATAGCCAAAACCACACATAAATGAACACTGAGAACACCAATAGGGAACTGCAGAAAACTAACTACTTGTCCATCACCAGAAAAAAAAAACACAAGCCAAAACAAATCAAACCCGCCGATGTGGGATGCTTTACCCCCCCCACACTCCCCTAACTAAATATACCAATTCCAAGATCACACTACAGTGGAGAAAGGGCAAAGTTATATATATATATATATATATATATATATATATATATATATATATATATATATATATTAATACAAAGGGAACAGAACTCTCATATGGGAAATGGAAGAGGCTTGTTCCCCTGCAATTTCTTTTCTTTTTTGTGTGTGGGTGTGTTTTAGTATTTGTTACTTGAAATGCAAAAATCAGTGACATTTTATTCATTTCAAGGATGAGTGGACTGAGCAGCGGTTAGCAGTTAAGGAAACAACATATGCATAAGCAGCACAGGTAGGAAGGTTTCAGATTATGCATAAACAGAACAGGTAGGAAGGTTTCAGATTATGCATAAACAGAACAGGTAGGAAGGTTTCAGATTATGCATAAACAGAACAGGTAGGAAGGTTTCAGATTATGCATAAACAGAACAGGTAGGAAGGTTTCAGATTATGCATAAGCAGCACAGGTAGGAAGGTTTCAGATTATGCATAAGCAGCACAGGTAGGAAGGTTTCAGATTATGCATAAACAGAACAGGTAGGAAGGTTTCAGATTATGCATAAACAGCACATGTAGGAAGGTTTCAGATTATGCATAAGCAGCACAGGTAGGAAGGTTTCAGATTATGCATAAACAGCACAGATAGGAAGGTTTCAGATTATGCATAAGCAGCACAGGTAGAAAGTTTCAGATTATGCATAAACAGCACAGGTAGGAAGGTTTCAGATTATGCATAAGCAGCACAGGTAGGAATGTTTCAGATTATGCATAAGCAGCACAGGTAGGACGGTTTTAGATTATGCCTAAAATGCACCGGTAGGAAGGTTTTAGATTATGCCTAAACAGCACAGGTAGGAAGGTTTCAGATTATGGATAAACAGCACAGGTAGGAAGGTTTCAGATTATGCATAAACAGAACAGGTAGGAAGGTTTCAATTATGCCTAAACTGCACAGGTAGGAAGGTTTTAGATGATTTTAACTGGAATAGTAAGTGAGTATACCCCCCACTTTGGAAGGAACAATGTCATCTGTGAACGGTAAATCCCAGGATTAGAAGACTGCACAGACTATTATTATCTGCCAAAAGCAGTTAGACTGTATTTCACCTACATCAACATTTTGAAACCCTTCTTGAAATAAAGTGGTTTCAGTTAGTTCCCTTATACCAGTGCTGGCCTTAAGAATAGGTAAACTAGCTAGCAGATGAGTCTGCCATGTTTCCTTAAAACACATTTATTTCCTTGCTTACTATTCAGCTGCAAGTCTAAATACTCAACAGTGTTTTTATTTATTTATTCTTTGTTAACCAGGTTAGTCCCACTAGGCTAGTAGGTTCTTTTCAGGGGTGGCCCAAGGTAGCATTTATACTATTAAAGGAAAATTGGGTAAGGCATTAAGAAACTGCCCCTATTCTTTTCAATAGGTGCCATGGGATATTTTGCGCTTACCTGAGCTATCACCAGTTCAGGCAGATAATGCCTTTGTTTAATATCTCATCCAAAGGACAGCACATTTAGGAGTGTAGCACCCCCCAATATGCTGCACTGCAGTATCAACAATTCATCTACCTGGTAGGGGAATAGAAACTATAGCCATCTACACCAAAGACAAGTGTGCTATCAGTTGGGACACTAATACTGCTTTTGTGTAGAAGCTGCAGCAGCTGTGTAGCATTGCTACATCGTTACATACCACCATCACACTGCCTTGTTAATAACTTCCCTGCATGTGATACCATTACATTTTATCCAGAACATATGATCTTAGACTGTACAACTAGTTCCAGTGGTGAAATACAACAAAGTTTGCAAAGCAAATACATAACAGGAGACTTCATATCAATAAAACAAGGGACATGACATACAGATGCAGACCCATCTAGTAAAAGTCCTCAACCTTCCATTGTTCACAATGCTGCTGGTACACCAAACACCATAAAATGTACCACAAAGTCAGTCTGAAGAGAAACCTTTGTTCAGTGCTTCAGTGGTGAGACACTTCAGACAGTTGACAACATTGCATTAACTAGTAGTGCTCTTAGTGACAAGAGTGTGGTTTTGAAGTTTGCTGAACCTTATGTTAAGGTGCTATATCACTCAGTTTCCAACATTAATGCCTTTATTGCCAACAAATAGTAGTGTGGAAGTGAGTGGCTTTTGTGGAATTGTCCATCCTTGGAATAAGGGAATAGGCTCCAGCTCTCAAGAGTGAAGTTGATAGGTGTTACTAAGTGGAGTTCAAACCAGCTGAGCCCGTGTTATGATTTTTAGCACCTGTAAAGCCAAATGGAAGCCAGCATGAAGTGGCATGGTTTCCCCCAGTGGACAGCAATAGTTGGCTTGCAGAAGCCACTGAGGAGGATTAAGCACTCTGAATTGGTAGATGGTAGGTCACCTTCCAGAAATATCAAGCAGGAACCTTTACTACCATCCGTCTTTCACTTGGAAATTTGAGGGGTGATGTGGATTTCTAGGTGAAAAAAAATGGAAACAGGAATGCTCAGCTCTCATGTCCTTGGAACAAATGAGACAGATAGGTGTTTGTAATAGATCCATTTGGCTAGGTCCTGGGAGAGTGTAAAAAAAAAAAAAAACAGTAACTGCAGCATCAGATGAATGTATTAAGTGTTCAACTATACTATAATTAAACTGCCACCACGTGCGCACTGTTAAAATTACATAATCTAATTTAAACCTTTTCTTGTTCACTCTTATGGGTTCATTGATGAGAACTAAGCTAGCTGCCCTTGCAGGCAGAGCCAGATCCAGCACTAGATGACCTAGGCAGTCACCTATGGCCCACTGGTTTGGGGGGCCCACTGGTAGGGTGACTGCTCAAAACATAATTTTTTTCTTTCAGGATACACACAGAGTGCATCTTGAGTAGAGTCTGTATGACTGTCTTTAGTACAACACACACACATATGTAAACATTAGAACAGAGCATGTGGTGTATATCATGGAGAACAGGTCATTACAGAGGGAAATGTGTGTGTGTGTGTGTGTGTGTGTGTGTGTGTGTGTGTGTGTGTGTGTGTGTGTGTGTGTGTGTGTGTGTGTGTGTGTGTGTGAAATACTCCAGTGAGGGATGGCAAGTTGGTTAACTCATTCAGGTTCAAGCCTTGTACCTTGAATATAGGACCCTAGAGCCTGAATTATTTACATCACTAGCCAAGCTATCATTCTCAAATGCATTTCAAAAACTGTTGAATTTCAGTGCATTTTCTACGACTGTTAAGCTTCTGTGCATTTTTAAGGAATGTTACGTTTCAAGGAAAGAGAAGTTTATTGTTGCTCATGCTAAGTTTGTTTTCAGTTTGTAACTGTTTTGTTTAGCAAATGGCCGCCAACAGTGTTTGTGCAATAAATTTTAAAAGCAGTGTTAGTAACACAACATGTAGCATAATTGCTTTTGGTGCAGAAGGCTGTGGGTTTTTCTTCCACACCATATGGATGGAGTGCTGATATTGCAGTGCCTCTTTTAAAAAGGGATGGGGGAGCAGCACTCCTGTGTCCCCCTTTGGATGAGATGCCTAATAACTATTTACCTGCTGCCATTTTGACAGGCATTCCCTATTGCAATATTACCAGCTTACCATTTTTTTAAATGTGACATGGATGGTTTATTCTTCAAGGATGGCCACACATTGAATTTGCACATGAAAGACTGAAAACTGAAGTTGTTTGTTAGCAGCAACCTCTTCATTAGTTATAGGTCTCTTTAATGTGGAATTATTTAGATAGGTTTTACTTCTGCAGAGATTGTTTATATTGACTAATATTAATGGATTGTAATGACAGAAGTCTGAGTGGCCTTTTGTGGTTGAAATGTTCTGTAAAGGACAGTTTTGTCATAATTGGTTGATAGGTTTTGTTTCCTTGCTTATTGGAAAAATAATCAAACATACAAATTTTGAATGCAGTCTAACAAGTGGTGCTGTATTATACAAGGAATATGATGTAATACAATGACGGTGTATTAAAAAACACATGCATGTGTGCATGGTCCAAAAAATGTGACAGAGGCCTATGGTTTGAAAACAGCCCAAAAGTACAGTAAACAATCCATCATATGCATTTTCTTCGAATTTGAGTTTCAATGCCATTTCAATAAATATGAGTTTCAAGGGCAAATAAGATTACTGTTCATGCAAAGTCTGTTTTCATTGTGAGACTGTATTTTTTTCTTTAGCAAATGGATATCAGTGTTTGTGCTATAACATTAAAAGTGAAAATTTTAAAAATCTCATCATTGTAGAAGTGAAGAAGAAAATAGTATTCACACTGACTGCTTTGAACATTGTTTATGGTAACTGGGGGGAAATAACCAATTAATAGGGCACTGGAATGGCTGGAGGGGGTGTTACCAGGGGGGATGCTACCTGTGGGAGGTGCTGTTGAGGGGGCCCTGATCCATTACCCTGCCTAGGCCTCATTTCACCATGAGCCATCACTGCTTGCAGGCCATTTTAAGCCTGGTCAATTTCCATTTTTGTGCTTTAAATAACCTATCCCATTTGGCCTTATCCATCCCATGGTTGATAATTATACATTACTCTTAATGAGAATAACTGGGATCATACCATAGATAATTTGAGGAGACCCATGCATGGGATAAAGCATTTATGACCTGCCTCTGTCCATTATTAGGGCAGGGGGCAGTCCTGGTGTAAATTTGCTGTTCCCATTCACGCATCCAAGTTGTGCTTGTATATGGAAAGGGATGACCATTGTATTATTTGGATGGGCAAACTGTTTCACAGCAACAGTATCCTTTGACATATATACCTGTCCTTCCAAACCATTCTGTTGGTGCTGTAGAAGAGGTTTAGATCTCTAGACTGAGCATTGTTGATGTCATTTAACTTGCTGATGTGCAGTAAGTCCATCAGTAATGGTTCAAAGGATGCCTTGTATGCCAGACTCAGGTCACCTTTTAGCAGTCTGTAGGATTCAAAGTATAGTGACAGGGGTTTTAGTCAGTCTATGTAGAACATGTTGTTTAGACTTTCTCTTTCCTACTCTTCTATTCTCTTCACTTCTCTTCTCTTCACTTCACTTCTCTTCTCTTCTCTCCCATTCTCTTCTCTTCTCTTCTCTTTTCTTCTCTTCCCATCTCTTATCTTCTCTTCTCTACTTTTCTCCTCTCTTCTCTTCTCTTCTTTTCACTTCTATTTTATTCTCTTCCCTTCTCTCCTCTTCTCGTCTCTTCTCATCTCTTCTCTTCTCTTTTCTTCTCTTCTCTCCCTTCTCTTCTCTTCTCTCCTCTTCTCGTCTCTTCTCATCTCTTCCCTTCTCTTCTCTTCTCTTCTCTTCTCTTCTCTTCTTTTCTCTTCACTTCTTCTCTTCTTTTCTCTTCTCTTCTCGTCCCTTCTCTCCTTTTCTTTTCTCTTCACTTATCCAGTTACAATTTTCTTTGTAAGTTTTGAGCCTGTCTAATTAATAATGGTGTGAGCACCAGTGCTTTGCTCATTCTCTCAGTTCTTCTGATTTTCCTAGTCAGTTTTCAGCTCAGAAATGCAGTCAGCAATTAGTTTATTTTGTTATTCCTTGTACCCTCTTTAATCACTTTTCCATGTCAACTGAGCACAGACAACTGCTTAGCATGACCTGCTGGATTACTGAAGTCACTGATAGGAAAATCAGGAAAATCGTGGAAAGTGAGAGGATGCCTGAGGAGTGGAAAGAAGTGTATTGGTATTGACTTTTAAGAATAAGATTCCTGTGCAGAGCTGTAGTAACTACAGAGGGATACAATTGATCAGTCACAGCTTGACGTTATGGGAAAGAGTAGTGGAAACTAGGTTTAGAAGGGAGTTGATGATTAGTGAGCAGTAGTACAGTTTGATGCCAGGAAAGAGCACTACAGATATGATGTTTGCTCCGAGGGTGTTAACGGAGAAGTACAGAGAAGGTCAGAAGTTGTTGCATTGTGTCTTTGTGGACTTAGGGAAAGCATATGACAGGATGCCTAGAGAGGAGTTGTGGTATTGTATGAGGAAGTTGGGAGTGGTAGAGAAATATGTAAGCATGATACAGGATATGTACAAGGGCAGTATGACAGTGGTGAGGGCTGCAGTAGGAGTGATGGATGTGTTCAAGGTGGAGGTGAGATTGCATCAAGGATCAGCTCTGATCCCTTTCTTATTTGCAATGGTGATGGGCAGGTTGACAGACAAGATCATACAGGAGTCCCTGTGGGCTATGATGTTTGTGGATGACATTGTGATCTGTAGTGAGAGTAGGAGACATGTTGAGGAGATCCTTTACTTCTGCAGAGATTGTTTATATTGACTAATAAAGAGGAGAGGAATGATGTTTATCAGGACTATCACAAAATATATGTGCATGAATGAGAAGGAAGGACAGAGGAATGGTGAGGATGAAGGCAGTAGAGATGGAGAAGGTGAATGAGTTTCAATACTTGGGGTCAACAGTTCAGAGTAATGGTGATTGTGGAAGAGAGATGAAGAAGAGAGTGCAGACAGGGTGGAGTGGGTGGAGAAGAGTGTCAGGACTGATTTGTGATAAGTGGGTACTAGTAAGAGTGAAAGGGATGGTCTACAAGATGGTAGTGAGACCAGCTATGTTATATGGGTTGGTGACGGTGGCACTGACGAAAAGAAAGGAGTCAGAGCTGGAGGTGGCAGAGTTAATGATGTTAAGATTTGCACTGGGTGTGACAAGGATGAACAAGTTTAGAAAAGAGTGTGTTAGAGGGTCAGCTCAGGTTGGACGTTTTTGAGACAAAGCCACAGAGGCAAGATTGCATTGGTTTGGACATGTGCTAAGGAGGGATGCTGGGTATATTGGGAGAAGGATGCGAAGGATGGAGCTGCCAAGTAGGAGGAAAAGAGGAAGGCCTAAGATAAGGTTTATGGATGTGGTGAGAGAGGACATGCAGGTGGTTGGAGTGACAGAGCAAGATGCAGATGACAGAAGAAATGGAAACATGATCTGCTTTTGGGACCCCTAATGGGAGCAGCTGATAGAAAAAGAAGAAGAGTGATAGAAAAATCATAAGGGTCACTTCATCAACCACATTTCCACTCCCTGTGATCAAGGGAAAAACTGTCAACACTTTGGTTACAGACATTCTACTGATTTGGAGAACACATAGAGCTGTACCCAGCACTACATACTAGGAATCTAGTGTATAAGCCTGTAAAAAGTATATCAGGACATTGCTGATACCACTGGACCTGCCACTCAAAACAGCCACTGAGGTAGATATTTAATAGATGATCACTTTTGGAGTTCTGCTTGATTCTTTTACCTGAGTAATGATTTATATCCTGGATCAGTGTCAGTGAGGGGTGGACCATTGCTGATCAAGTTGCAGCAAATGAACTGATGGTCTTTCTGCTATAATCATCAGCACTCAACTGTAAGTTGGTAGAGCATATACTTCTGACATAACTTGAAACACATAGACAGTAATAGATTTCTAGATTTATTAATATATTAAGTTTGTTTAACAAGGTGGTTCACCGATCACAACAGACTATTTGTAGGCACAGCCTGATTGAAGAAATTTACAAAAAATAATAAACCAGGAAATTCACAAACACAGAATAATATTATAAGGTATATAATCCCATAGACAAATGAAACAATATGTAAATATTAATAACAGAATAGGAAAACAAATGTAAATTAATTTTAGTAGAAATATGAGAGGGAAGCATCAGATTCGTAAATAATCTAAGGACATCGAGTCTCATGACTATTCTTGCTTTGTGAGCATCCTCCATCAGGTTGTACCTCCTTTTTACAGGAGGCTATACTGGTCAGTCCTGGAATAAATTTATGGATACCCCATCCAGTCATCTAGTTTATATTTAAAGGAAGATTGTTAGTCACACTGCTTAATATGTAGGGAACATATATTCCAGAAATTTCGGATATGCTGGATTATAAACCTATCTCTGCATCATGTTATATTTATCTGTTGATAATGATTTATTCCCCTAATTCTAGAACTGATAGGGACATTGGACTTGGGGAGAAAAAGGAAATCCAGGACATGCAGCTCTGTAATGCATGGAAAGTAGGGTAGAGGTCTCCACTCAAAAGTATGAAACAAAAACAACAACAGAGATGCCGGGAGATAGCTGTCCCAAGTGTGAAGGTAGAGGACTGACTTCACTGTACAGAAGTTGTGAGAGATTCCATGATGAAGAAAAGCTTATTCCTCCCTGGTGAGATCACCCTAATTTCTAACTTACTGCAATTGGTACTAAGGAACAACTTTTTTTGGATTTAATGGCAGTATTTACAGAGATATAGAACTGCAATAAGAGCAGCTGTGGCCCCTAGCTTAGCTAATACAGCATTAAGTAAGAAGGAGAGTGAAACAGTCTGTAGCTCAGAGTCCTGATGCTTCATCAAATGTTACCTGAGATTTCTTGATGATATTTTTATTGTATGGGAAGGGTCAGATACCAAAGGAAAGAGAAACTGAAAAGAAGTATGACCTTAACTTCAGTAAAGATGCCCATGGGATGAAAATGATATTTGGTGACAGATGGTTCATTTTCTCTAGTAATAGACTTGTGAGCAAGATTTTGGATCCTGGCCCTTCTTTTGTTTTCAAAAGAGGTGGGAGCATTAGGTTTTATTTAAAGGGGACATCCAACAGGGACAGTATGGGGATGATTGGTATATTTAAATGTGCCCCCCTTCTGTACCTTTTGTGAGTTCATAAACTGCACAGATTTTTTTTCATCTGCCCTAGGACAGGTAAAAAATAAAACAGTAAGGTGCCTGGGAATTGTAAAACTGAAAAGATTGTTTACAGAACCCAGTGCTCCAAGTGATAAGTTTATTTTTTTATTTTTTTTTTTTTACATAGGAAAAGCTATTTCTAAATTTAATAGGAAGATAGCCCAACAAACATCTGGAACTAGAAATAGACTAAGCAAGAATCCTCATACAAAGCACAGCACTGAATCACCAGGTCATTCTTTTTTTCACTTTTCACATTTTGGACATGATACAAATTATTTTACATATGCATAGTTATTTGCATTTTTCCACACATTATGATTGTTTTTCTTTCTGTATTTTTAGTGTATGGTTGGTTTTATGGATGATACATTTTAATGGTGATCTGATGAAGCTATTAAAGGAGTTTTCTTTTTTGTTTGTTTTTCATAGACTTATGATTGCAGTTTTTATTTTGGCTGTATTTTTATCTGTGATATTTTTTTATATTGCATCTTTTCCAAGGTTACTATAGTGAGTGCAGTTTTCTTGATTCATGCACCTGTTGTTATACACTCATGTGCACACACATGTGCTTGTGCACATAAACACACACACACACACACACACACACACACACACACACACACACACACACACACACACACACTCTTCCTCACTTGGTTATTTTTAGTTTTTTAGTTTATCACTCATTTTGGAAGGATTTTATTGTCACCTTGGTGCTAAACAGCCCTTAGTGAAGGGAGTTCTGTGATACCTTGCTTCTTCCTGAAGATAGACCAGGAGTTAATTATTGGTTCTGCACTTCACTTTATTTGGACTTTGTTTTATTAGTACTCTTTCAGTTTCTTATTTTAAATTTGACTATAAAACATTACTTGTGTCACATCAGACTAGCTTTAAGTTGTAGGCTGGGCTCATTACTATGTATGAGATTACCAATCATGATTCATGATGCTTTGTGCTTTTCATGCATGTATTAGTTTAACAGTTGGTAGAAGAATGCACTTATAATAAATTAAAGCTGAGTTATCCTCGTGACTAATCTGTCGTAGTTTGTTTCTTAAGTACCTTCATAGAAGAGGAATTTAAATCTGAAGTTTTGGACTGTTTACTATTGTTGCTTAATATTGTAACATTTAAGTGTTTTTATTTTTCATTTTCTTACAAACAAAAAGTCGATCCTGTACCTTAACACTTGGAACAGCTATCACCTCACATCACTGTTGTGGTTTTTGTACTTGTTTATTCTGTGACTCACTTTTTCTGATACACAAGGTTCCTGGACGTGGGGCAGATTTACCAGAGCCATTGGTGATGTTTGCCATTTGATTTCTTTGATAAGTTTGTAAGACACTGAATAAAGAGATAGAGCTTCCAGTCTGTTTTGGTAGCTCAGGGACCTTAGGTCTAAGATCTTTCTGTTTAAGAACCTTTGGAGTCTTTCAAATTGTTTTATAAGTTTACTGTGATACATCCAAAAGTGGGTGTTGTGCTCAATAATTGGCCTCTTATGCTATGCCTCATCCACAGCCAAGTGATCTCTGGATTGTTTTCTTACTGCCAGCATCTACACCACTGGGCAATTATACATTAGGATTCATATAATTAAAATATAATTGATGGATGTAGATGAGCTCCAAGAAAGGTGTTTTAATGACTGCAGTCTTGTGAATATTTGCACTTGTCAGTGGCTTATATGAGGATTACTCTCGTATTTGTATTAATTTATGTTTAAATATTCCTTAGTTACAATGTGTAGCACAGAAGACTCCACACTAAATATAACTTCTATCTTGATGTATTTAGCTGAATCAGCTTATCACACACACATACAGTCATATTTGTATGTTTGCTATTTTCATTCTTCTTCTTTCAGCTTTTCCAGGTTAGAGGTCACTACAGTGGATCACCTGTTTGATCATGATTGGTAGTGGAGTTTTACAGTGTTGAGTTGCCATCCCAGCACCCAGGCTTCCACAGAAGGCACCCACATGCATGCACTCATGTCCAGAGCCAATTTAGAGTGTCCAGTCCACCTACAACATGTATTTGGGATGTGGGAGGAAACCAGAACACGCACGTGCACACACACACACACACACACACACACACACACACACACACACACACACACACATGCCATGCACAAAATCTTTTTTTTAATGTACTTTTTCAAAGATCTCCTTTATTTGCTGAAATACCAAGGGATAAGGCAAGAACAGATTATATGCATTCTTTTTCATTTTGTCAAGACACAGGTAATGCCTCATTAATACTTCTAAGTAACACATTGATAGTTTCCAAAAAAGTTCATTGCTTTGGTTTTGTCAGGCATGTCTGCTATATCTGTTATACTATATGTTACTCATGGATGTGCATTTTTCTTACAGTTCACTGACTAAACAAAATAATTATTTACCCATTTAGCTATTTAACTGATTATTTGTAGATGTTAGTTATTAAATTGTAATGTACTTTCAAAAGCAATTGAGTTTGAACCAGGATTTTTAATTAAAAAATGTGCCTGTTCATGAAGACACAAGCATGCTGGACACATACGTGACTGTGTGGGAGATGCCATGGAGACACTAGGAAATGAAGGGGTGATGTGTGGGGAAACATTAAGCCTTTCTCCTAGGACTCAATTTCACCTAAGGTCATCTCTGCTTCCATACACCTGATTCCTTCCCAGAAGTGTGACCCAATGTTACAGGGCTGGTATGACCTGCTTAAAAATATACTTGCATTACCTAGGGGCATCCCAGATGTTAAATTGGAGACATATTCCTTGGAACAGCAGTTTATGCATTAAATAAGCAATGGCTAAGTCATCCTTCTCCTTTCTGAGTAGCCAAAGTAATTGCCCACAAATTATGAAGTGGTACTCCACAGAGGAATAGAGTAGGACATGATATGGCAATCTCTTTTGTACGTTTTAATGACTTTTATGTTTAACAATAGAAGATGTAGATGACATTTTCATTCCTAAATCTAGTTGGGTAAGCCTACCACCTTTCCACTGACTTCTCACGCAAGCAGATCCAGGAATCCAAGTTTACAGCAAGACATTTGTTGCAAACATCTACAGGAAAACATCTAAGTTGCTGTTTAGAAACTCAAATGTTATATGCCAGCTATTCAAATGACTAGAGTTTTTCATCTACTGTTCCTTTTTCAAAAGATACTTCTAGAATATCCTTAGAGGTTTAATTTCTGACAGAAGTGTTTGAAAAGCATAGTTTATGTCTTGGTAATATTCAATGTGAGTCAGTGGGTATTATACTAGATGCTTCTTTGTCCAGGTCATCCTGCAGTAAACCTCGTACTGAATGGCAATCAGGTGCTGCTGTGCAGATCAAGGTCAGCTGTGTATAGTGTTGCAAATCAGGGAATATCCCAGACACAATTGTTGACAAGTAATGAGACAAGAAGTGTCCTGCATAGATGCCTTTAATCATCAGATACAAATCACTGGATCTTGATTCTGAAGCATCTTTCAACCACATAATTAACAGGACAAATACATGCAGTTTTCAGTAAGACCAATATCCTCAGACTTGTTAGTTAGTTAATCACAATGACATTCTTCATTAAGTTAAATGATTTAGTGAGGCCTACAAGACCATCACCTATAATTATACCATCATCATTGTTAGTAAAATAATGCAGTCTAAGTGCCATATTGTCTTTAGTGAAACCTAATAGTAAAGTCCAATGATAAAACACTTTCTCAAGTTCAGAGACAACAACTCCAGACAGTGATCAGGTGAAGAGATGTATTAAAGAACAAACAAGTGGCACCATGCTCACATGTAAAAATCTGTTTCAGACCAAACTGCACCTGTTCATCATCTTCAGATGTCCATGTGAATCTATTGAAAGTTACTGTGCATGAAGCCACCGGTGTGGGTTTCAGGCAGTGTGGGCACAGAACATGTAGAATAAAGTGTTCACTAGTTATACATATCTGATATAACGTTAAAAGACAATAAATGAAGGTTAGAAAATCACAGGACATATAGGGAGAAATACCATGAGTACAGAGCAAGACATTGTTCTTCCGCTGTTGAGGCAGTTAATGAGGGCACACTTGAAATTCTAAAGACAGATATGTGGACTCCACATTAACAAAGGTGTTGCTAGACTTACTGATAAGAGCAGCAGATATGGTACCAGGTCTATACCAGAGGAGTAAACTGACAGGCTGAAAGTATATATCAAAATACAATGGGGAAAAAGAGAAACATTTTAGAAATGCCATTTTTTAAAAGGATTAAGATTCAAGAGGCAAGTGCCTTTCAGGTAAGGGCAAAATAATAAGGGGCACAACAGAAAGACAGAGAAGGAATAGATCCAGGTAATATTAAATAATAGCATTCTACAGAAGGGTGCAGAATCAAACACTGGTAGAATTTAAAAATACATGACCCACATTTAAAACAACTCTGGCAGGCTAAAAGAAACAATACCACTATGGCTAATAATGAATTGCAATTAATTCATAACATAAGAACTGGGCACGCTATGCGGGACAAACAGTGATCACCTATTTGTAGCTTATATGTATCAAGAACAGCAAGACAAAGGAAATAAAAGAATATTACTTAATTTAATCTTTTGATAACCAAATTGTAGAAAGTGGTTGAGTTCTGAACTCTTTCTATCCATGACCTGGGCATACTGCCAAAGAAGGAAGGTTCAATTATTCATCTAGAAGTTACCACATACTATTTTATAAAAGAGTATTACAGTTGAAACAAGGCAATACAGAGACCTTAAAACATATCCACAAAAAGAAAAAGTAGACCATCATTAGACATAAGTAACCTTTTAATTAAGTAAGTAATTACTTTATTAATAACCAAAAAATGAGTGTCAATGCGAATGGAAAATAGTATATAAAACCAAGTGTTTAAGTGTTTTATGTTGTCAGTTATTAATAAACACTTGGTTTTATATACGGTTGGATGTCTGGCGTTTGGCTTTACTCCTGCAGTGCGTTTATTGTGGTTACTAATTACTTTATTACTTAACGTAACTGCAGTGGTTCGAATTATGATGGAACTTGTTACAAAAGAATAAGGGAAGACATCAAGGACAGTGATAAATAGACATAGCATATGTTTCATGCAGGACACATTTAATGGAATTTTATGAATCGGTGGGATAAGGATGTCTCCAGTCAAAATTTTGATAAGGCATTTAACAACAGTCTGAAAAAAGAACGATGTATAAGCAAGTCAACTTTAGAAAGCAAGTCTATCAGGTAAAATATTTTGAAACTGGCTGTGCAACGAAACACAGGAAATAATAAATACAGTGTGCATTGAAAGTAGAGGATTCCAACTGTTTTTGCACAGGGTTTGGAGTATTCAAAGATCCTCTTCGCTGTGTGTACCTGTAGCCCTGTAGATGGGGTGCACAGTAAAATATGCCTATGAAGATACCACACAAATGTGCAAGAGTAGTAGTAAAAGGAGGTAAATGAATAAGTATAGAAAGAACTAACAAGGTTACAGAGGTGGTCATGTGCATAGGAGCTTGCATTCACTGACTCCTACTACAATGTATTCCAACTGGTTATTTAAAAAGAAGAAAGAGAGGATGATATAATAAAAATTGGCATACTGACTCTAACAATGACAAAAATTCCTAATATTATTGCATCAGGTTATCTAAAGGGAGACAAGAATTTGGAGAATGCACTATAAAAATATAAGATAATCTTGATAAGCACAGCAGTTGAATGATAAGGCCACATCTCAAGTACTGTGTACAGATCAACAGAAAGCACTTTGTAATTGATACTGGCAGAATGAAGGTTACATTAGTAAAGGTGTCACAAATAACAACACCAAAAATTCACAGACACAGATTAAAAGGGAATTTAATGTGTACAATGTGTTAGAGAGAAAGCAGAGAGAGCAGACATGACAAAAATCAATTAAGCGCTGTAAGAGTATCAATGGAGTTCACAATAGCAGCATCTTTTGACATGGATAGATGTCTAAAATGGGTGATATAGGTAAGATGGCTCAAAAGAGATGTTAGAGAATGAATTTCAAAGAAATGTTGTACTTTTTAAGGTCTTGAATACATCACAGAATAAAAAAAATTAATGAAAGGAAAAAAGATGACAGGATTTAGGGATGCATTAGACAGTTATAAAGAGATTCCAGTAAAATGGAGAACAAAGTAATTTATTGGTGAAAAAGAATGTGTAGATAATTCATTACATATGAAGATGGACAGATTTGGCTCAGTTATGCATATCACATTGTCTAATAAATTTGATTTTAATATGAAATTGCATACTATACATGTGTATAAAATCCTCTTTTACCACATTTCTATGCGGTTATCCCATTTTAGTATGGCATATTATAAAAGGAGAACCTATTTTATTTATTTACTTACATTTGATAACTAGATATTTGTTCAAATTTAGGGATATTTTTTTACCAAAACATCTATATTAAATTTTCACATATGACAAAGGCAATCTTGCATTTATATAAATGAAAAACATATAAAATTATACCACTTTAGTTGTAGTTTACATCACAGACACCATTAAACAACTGTAGCTGCAGACATTATGCATAACTTTTAAACTATCCATTCATTGTCATTTAAGCATTATATGGCTGATTCAAATTCTGCCTCTTAAACCTCATTCCTGATCTGCATATATTTTTCCCACAATTCCCATTTTTTTTCAAATGCAGTTTGCTCCTTCCCTTTTCTAAAGATCCCAATTCAGGTTTTTCATCTCTGTTACTATATTCACTACTTCTGGTAAAGTTGGTCTAGACTTTGATTTTCATTTTCAAGTAATTGCTTTTTTGGCAGCCACCATAATTAGACTCAGCAAGGCTTTACTATGTCTAGGCAATTCTGATTCTGTAGCATAACTCAAAAAAATCATCTCCCCAATCAGTCCAATTTGCTCACCCAGCATCTCTGATAAACCGGTCCACAGGGAATTTCTAATGTCTGCCAGCTCATTACATTCCCAAAAAATATGTTCCCAGCTATCTCTTTCTTCCCATCACACATCCAACATTTCCTATCCACATGAGGAAAAATTATTTGTTTATTCTTGGGGTATAATAATAGCATCTATATCACATTACCGCATTTTAATAATATCGAATGGCTACAATATTGAAAATGCCATAAAGCAAAACCACTATTGTGGGGGGCTGTGTTCCTCACCCCCCCCACTAATTATATATACCAACTCCGAGATTTCACTACAGTGAGGAAAGGGCAAATTTTCTGATCCTCACTGTACCACGATCTCACTAAAAACATTTCGCTGAATGGCATTTTCGACATTGTAGCCATTCGATATTTTGAAAATGCGATAATGTGATATAGATCCTAATAATACCTATGTAAACACTTCCAGTCAAAGATCCTAACTCTTCTAGACTTCGTTGCATATTTGAGAGATATACATATATCCTCCATTGTCTCTTTGTGAATTGCTTATCTAATATCTATTCCAAATCCTTTCTAAGCTTCTCTGACTGATTCTTCTAATTCTCATGTGATATTTCATATGCTTTACTAAATTTCCTTTTTTAACTGCAGCTTCTGTTCTAGATTCTATTAAAAGCACTACCAGTGCTGGTCTTTCTTGTCTATACTCTGATATCAATCCTTGATAGGAAAGACAATCTTTAACCTGCAGTCCAAGTAAATTCTTGGCCTCTTCCCATTCTATTACCTTTCCCTATCTAGTTATTTGCTCCCAATACTGTGGATCCATTGTCAGTTTTCTACAATAAAGAGCCCCCTCTTGCCTATTATCGGCATTCCTCACCACAGTCATCCCTACTGGCAAAATCTCTTTTCTCCATTCTTGGGCTGGTTTTATTCTTAGAATACTCCCTGCTATTTTATGAATATAATACTCTGTATGATTTTGGTTGTTCTCCTTAAGAGTTTGCATCCAAAATCCCAATCTCTCCTTATTTCCTGAGCTTCCTCCCTGTGTCTGCATCATGTCTTTCAACTTAGAATTATAGTTTTCTGCTTGTGCTAAATATAAGAGCCTTAACTGAATTGCAATAAAATACCCCCTCAAATTGGGTAAGCCAAGTCTGCCTTGTTCTATTGGAAGAATCAGCTTACCCCACTTGACCCTTGTTGTCTTCCCTTCCCAGATAAAATCCTTCAACTCTTTTTTTAATTCCTATCCACAGCTTCTCCTCTCATTGATAAAAGTATGCCTGATCTGTGTATAAGACTAAATGGACTAAAAACATTTTTATGGCTTGTATCTTAGTATTCATATCCATATAACAAAACTTCCACTTTCTCAAATTTTGTAGTATATTATGTTTAGTCTCTTCCCACATATCCTTAGCTGCCCCTACAGTGTCATTTCTAATCCATACTCTTAAATACTTCATTTTATCATGTCTCCATAAATATGGATATTGGTGGACCAATTTGTGTGTGGGTACATAATTTATAGCTATTGCCTTTGTTTTAGCTTCATTAATTTTGTATCCTGAGAAGATTTGAAATTGTCTTAAAATGTCCCACAACACTGTAATGTCCCTTTCTGGTTTTGTCATGTATAAAATAATATCATCTGCAAATAGAGCCAGCTTTTCTTGACTACCATAACCAATTATATCCCTGAATTTCTGAGTCCCTTATTTTATTTGCCAGTGGTTCTAAATATAATGCAAACAACAAAGGAGAAAGCAGACAGCCCTGCCTGATTCTTCTACTCAAGCAGAAATCATCAGAGAGGACCGCATCCAATTTAATTCACTCCCCCAATCCTTCATGTATTCTTCTAATCAACCTTATAATTGTATCAGGGAAAGAAAATGCTTCCATTGCCTTGCTCATGAAGTCCCAGTCTACCCTGTCAAATGTTTTTTTTTCTGCATCAAGACCCACCAGTACAAGTAGTACTTTCTTACATTCTTCTTCTCTCTGGATCATCAGTGTTCTGCTAATATTGTCAAATGCTTGCTTCCCCTCCACAAAACCACACTGATCCATATCTATCAATTTTGGCATCAGCTTTGCCATTTTTAGCCATTATAGACATAAACAATTTATAATCATAGTTTAGTATTGAAATGGGCCTGTATGAAGCTGGATCTGATGGATCTTTACCCTCTTTAGATATTACCATTACCACTGCCTTCTTCCAGGATGCTGGTACTTTTCTTCTTCTTAAAATGCTGTTAAGCAAAACCTTCCAGAGCTTTATCAGTTTTTTCCCTCCTAACTTCCAAACTTCCACAGGGATACCATCTATTCTTGGGGGCTTTTGTGTAGATTGGTTATACATAGCCATTTTTATCTCATCCCTTCCTATCCTAACTGTTAGCAATTGAGCTTCATTTACCTCTAACTTTGGCATATTTAATTCTTCCATAAACATTTTTCATAAAATTTCCAAAATATTTCTAATACTTCTACAGGGTCTATTGTTACCTTCCTTGTTATATGTTCCCTAAGTTTGGTGACTGCCCTTTCCACTTTCCATTGCCTGAGTTTGTGTGCTAAAAGTTTTTGTGCTCTTGATTTATTATCAAAAAACAGTTGCTTAATAGCAATCTTTCTAAACTTGTGCATATTGTTGAGGTAATCCCTTATTTTCTGTTTAGCATTCTGTAGTTGCTCCTTTTCTTGTTCTGAAATATTCCCCCTATTTTGCAATACTTTAACATTTGTCAGTCCCTCTAAATAATTCTTGTTACTGTTTAACCATATCTCCCTTTCTTTTATTTCCAACCTAGCTTTAAACTCCACTTTAATTTTATCCCACCCCTTAGCTATGTTTTCAGAAGATAACTCTATCTTCTCTACTAGCTCTTGAATTAATTCCACAACCCATTCCTTAAATTCCTTTCCTTTCAACTGATAGGTGGGAAAGCGTCAGTGTCTCATTTTTATTTCATTACCTTGCATTTTTATTTTAGTTATTATTGGTGCATGATATGAAATAGTTATTGGGTGCATTTCAAGACATTCAATTAAATGCACATGTTCCTGTGAGATATAAAATCTATCTAGCCTAGCCCATTTTTTTTTTATCTTGGTGAGCAATAAGTAAATTCAGTCCACACTCTTAGTACTTTATTCACATCTTCCATTCCAAACATTTTCATAAATTTCTTCCAAAATCTACCCTTCTTTGTTAGGTTTTCCCTTCTAGCCCCACCAGACACATCTTCACTGTTGCAAACCAAATCCAAGTCTCCACCTACAATTAATATTCCTTGCTGAAAGCTGATTATGGCTCCCAGAATGTTCTTAAGCTCCATTATAGCAGTTTTAGGGGGGGTGTAAATGAATGCCAATATAATCCTCCTCCCTAGCCAGTAGCCCCTTAGTATTATGTATCTTCCATTCTTTTCTTTTTTCATCTTCTACCACTATTGGAGCGCCTCTTTCAATTAATATAAGTATTCCTCTTTCCCTTTGCCCCATATAGTCCACTGAAAAAACATCCAGAAAACCTTTCTTTATCAAATTCACATGTTCAGTTCTTTCTAGCTATGTCTCCTGTAGCATAACTATTTGCACTCTACGTTTGTTAATATAGTTCACTACTCTTTTTTTTTATATTTATCTGTAAGACATTCAAATTGAAAGACATAACAGAAAGCATCATTTTCTTACATAGTTATTATTACCACCTTTTATATATAACTGCTCTTTTGATAAATGTCTAGTTCCAGCTTTTATGTTACATGTTTATACTGTTTGGTGGGTTGGTCTTTTATACAGTTGTTTCATTTCATATCAATTTCCACTTATGTCATATCTTACATAACATTTTGTTTTTTTGAAAGCCCTCAAACAGAACAAACTCTGCCCTCAAAAAAACTCCAAAAACCAATGAACTTAATAACACATAAAACTATGTACATCTTCAAATATTGAAGTTTTTGCTTCCCAATAAGAACATAAGTTCTGAGTTGATAGCTACACAGCAGGCTAAAGTTAACCAACATAAAGGTTAGTCATGCTAAGACGCATGGCACAACCTGTGCTATTAGTAACTGCTAATTGATTTTGTACATCCTTATAACTTTCCCAGTTGAGAAAACACTTGAATGCTTTCATTAAACACTTTCTCCAAGCCATTCCTCCTTATCAAATTGTCTTCTAGTGACATGCAAACCAGACACAAAACTGCTAAGGGTACCTTGTTTATCAGCAAAAAAGCCCTACAATATTCAATATTCTTTTTCATTTACATGCTTTGTAATAAACTTGTTTCTAGATAACACCTAGGGTTTTTACTCATTCATTTCCCTATGCAAGCATGGTAAAAAGTGTATTGATTTTTCTTTTGTCATACTCTCTTAACCAGACCCTTCCGCTCTCCCCCATCTCCTCCCGTCTTCATTTTTTTCATTGCAGTGCTTGCAATTCTCAAAAATGAACAAAGAAAAAGAGAGAAGAAGTGTGAGCAAGTAAAAGCGAAAGCACCTGTTAGCATTAGTATCCCCATAGCATTTAAAAAAAACTGAGAGAACTTTACTTCAATTCTAACTGCTTTTATATTATCTTTAAAGCTGTCACACCTGGGAAAATTCCTGATGGTTTCCAGAAAACATTATGCCTTCATCAGTTTCTCTGTTCTTTTTTCTTCTTTTCCCTCAGCCAGACCCCTTCCACCAGACTGTCTCCAGTTTCTCTTTATCAGATTGTCTCCATGGAGGCATGAAGACCACCTGCAGAAATGCTACTTAGTATACATATTTGTAAGTGCTAGAAGAAAAGCCTTCTAATATTCAATATTCTTTTTCATTTACTTGCTCTAAGTCTTAAAACAAAGGTCCTTAATCAGCCATTGCCCATGCACAAATGAAAAAAGAACAGCAATTGGAAATGTATCATGCCCCTTAACCAGGCTATTTTTTCAACATTATACTGCCTATGTTGCACAAAACTGCACATGAAGAAAAGAGAAGATGGGAGAAAAATAAAAACAATACCTGCTTACAATCTCCATTACACCCAAAAATAGCATGCAAAGAAAATCATGCAACACAGATATAGTACTATTAAGAAAAGAAAATGTTTTCTTTACGTACAGTTAGCTTTCTCTCTTCTCTTCCCTCCCCCAAAGCATTTTTCTGAACATTAATGACATGTCATGGAGCATACACTTTAGAGTCCCCCACTCAGCCAACAAATTTTGAAGAGGTCCAATACTTCCAGATTTTCTTGTGCTGTCATATTTCACAAATATAATTATTGCATTGCAATCCCATATTAAATTACTGATTTTATTACTATTTTTCTCCATAACCCAAATCCTGTCTGCTTCATTTCCAACATACTCTCGATTCTTCTAGTCAACTCTCGTGTTAGCTTCCTTCTCTCCAACATTTTCCAATGAAATACTGGAAAAGTTTTCACTCGTGCAGTCTCTCTGTGGTCTTTATTACCAGAGAAACAAGAAGCCAAATCTCCTTCTGTTTCACAGATCAGTTTTTGTTGGACAAACGTTATTTCCTCCTTAGTGTGCACTTCATCAAAAATGACTTTGTCCCTCCAGGGAGGAATACCATGAAGACAGTTGGATATAGTAGTTTGAATCTCACACCTGTGTCTCAACATTCTCTGAACAGAGTAATGAATTTACTTCTCTTTTGCCTGATGTGCGAGTAATCATTCTCCACAAACAATCTGCTGTCTCCTACTTTAAGCATTTTGTCCTTCTGCCACAGTTTTGACAAAATCAACTTTTTCTGCTTGTAGGACTGCATCCTTACTAGATTTGGAAAATACACATGATGTGTCCCTTCAACTAATAAATCCTGCTGCGGAATACTAGTCCAGTTGCTTATTTGTGCTTTCATAAATTTAATGCAGTCTGTTCCTTCCATCTTCTCTGGTGTAGCTGAAAATCTCAAGTTTTCCTAATCTGCTCTGTCCTCTAAATCTATTATTCTTTTGAAACATCTCTTCAGGAGCAGTCTCATATTCAGCCAGCCTTTTCTTTTTCGATCTCTCATTTTTGCAGCTTTATCATCTCATCTGAATATTTGTTTAAAGCTTCTTCCATTTGCTCCAGCCTTTTATTGTTTGTGTTGATATACGCTATTAGTGTTTTGATTACTTTAAACAGGTCTGTATGCAGTTGTCATATCATGCTGTCGGTTCTTGGAAGTCATGTATGAAGGTTGCATTACTTTTGCTGAACAGCTGCAAAACTCACTCTAATCAGTGTTTCTTCCTCACTTTTTATAGCTGATTTTCTTCCAGGTCTTCCACATTTCTTTATTCCTGGCATCCAGGCAGTGTACTTACTAGTTGGTTACTGAAATTCACCCATAAAGACAAGTCTACTGGCCTTCTCTGATGAGTTTCTGTTTTTGCAATAGGAGAGCTAAAAACAAGCTGTTACTCAGTGTGCAGTAATCTTGGAACATCCCATTTAGGGATAATGTTTATCCTAGTTTTGAGCAAGAACGGAGCCAGATTAATTTAAAGGGAATTACTCTTTCCTTTCAGTAGCTCATGGGCTAACAACACTTCCTGTTCCAAATTCATTAGTTGTTAATACTTTCTGGCTGTTTATGGGTTCCTGCTGACATTCCAAGGATTACAGATGTGATCTTCAAAATATATTAAGGCGAAGGCTATAGTATCCTAAATTGGAATGATATGAAAGTTATTATGGACAAGCCACAAGGATGTGGGAAACACAGATCTCCACAATGGGAGTGAAGACAGGGCAATGTTTTCACCCAGTAAAATGTTTTCATGTTATTATATACAGTAAGTTCAGAGCAGAGATTTGCATTCATTTAGTTAAAATCGCACTTTACCTTTCTTAGTTGCAGGATTTGTGAAATAAGGTCTTGCTTTGTGAAACGTTTTTAACAGTCCATCAAATCCTCACTTTCAGGGACTGCTACAATTTTACCTAAACTCACACACACACACACACACACACACACACACACACACACACACACACACACACACACACACACACACGCACACACACACACACACACGTCTATATTAGAAGACCGAAGTTTTAAATATTTAAACACCATATGAGCTAATATTTAAATCCTTGCAAGTATGAACAGAGATCGCCATAGGGAATTCTTCCATTTACTTCAAAGTAGTGCGATCTTGGAGTTGGTATATTTAAGTAGTGGGGGTGTGGGAAACACAAACCCCCAAATGGGGGGTGCAGAGGGGCGATCAGGTATTTTTATTTTTTTTTATTTTTACATTTTTTATTTTGCTTTCGAGGTTTTACAACTTCACTCATATGGTGTCGCCTATATGGTATTTGAAGTTTTAAAACTTCGATCTTATAATATAGACCCCACACACACATGTACTCCTTCACTCTGTAAAAGGGAAAACAAACCTTCCAAGTACAGTTTTAGTTTATTTCCCTTCATCAAAATATGTCTTACAATTCAAAAAGTGACAAGCAGTCAGAAGAGTTCAACTGAAGGAAAATTTAAAGTATTCCCCACACTACTGACATAGGATACCATTTGTCTTTTATCTAAATAATTATGACATTGGAGTTAATTGCAATAAATAGCTAAGGTTATGAGGGTATGCAAGAACGGTTTGGTGGGGTGTCACAAAAGTTGCAACTTTCTTATGCCCAAATATGAATTTCTGACCACAGATTTGTGTGCCTGCAAGGCACTACACTACTTTAGGGAAGATATGGTGGAGAAGAAAAATCAGTCTATAACCAATAATCTTTAGTCCTTGGAGGGGCGGTGGTCTCCATCTACATTATTAGAATCTCAGTGAGGTCAAGGGCAGAATCAAAGGTCCTGGATGTCCCGTCATTCTCATTTCTTTATGCAGAATATCAGGAAACCTTTAAATAGATGCAGTGCAGAAGATAATTGCTTCAATTAAATGACATTCTGCACTGCAGCACAAATCTTTCCTTGAAGAATACATTGTTGTCCTTCTACTGTCAAACATTACATCAATGGAAATGTACTATGACCATTTTTTTATGGCGCAATCGAGGATCAAAGTTGAGTTTTCACTGTTGGGTGCATTTCTGATGGATGCCTATTACTGCTATCAGGCCATATTAGGCGAAAGTCAAATTTATCTATGAAGTTTTGCAGAAATTATCATATCAAGTCTAGTGTTTTAATGTAAGTAATCATTGGGAAATCTGGCCACCTTAGGTGAATTTTCTTTGTTTTCTGGGTACACTATTGCTTGCACTGATGTAACAAAAGCTTATTTTAGGATTCTAGTAACCCTCCTTTTTTTCATGAAATCAAACAATCTGCTGCTCCATGCTACTCGAATTTCAGAAAATTATCTTCCTTCCATTGCCTTAACTCCCTGATTGGACTAGCTGGTAATCCCATCTGGTGGTGAAAGACAGGACAAAGGGACATAGAAGTAGATAGGAAAAGAGGTTAACACTGGTGGTATTATACAGACTGTTCTGGAATTTGTATACAAGTACTAATATCTGCTGGGTAATGTGGAATGAGTGGTCATGCAACAGTGCCATTACAAAGTTGTCCAAAAGAAATGAATAGAGTCCAGGTTCCACAAAAGTAAAAACAAATAGTCCACTTTATTGTGTTTTAACCACAGGAGCAACCAGAATAAGCGCTTTCGTCTTTGCCACAAGACTTCCTCAGCCATTACAAAGCTATGCTGAACTGTGTCCATGGTTTGCCATGCCCACCAGCTTTTGCTCCTGCAGAAAGGCTCTGGTCAGAGCTGACATCATTGATTCTGGGTGCACAACCAGCACATGCCTACATCAGCCCTCCTAAGATAGATGATGCAGCAAAGCTGTGACATTTAATCATGTCTCTGCCCCCCATCATTGGCTTCTTCAGTATCTAGGCCGCTAACCTCACATAAGTTTTGGAGATCATAGTCAAGGCTTCATCCCTCTGCACTATGAAACAAATTCAAGATGACTCTTGTTTTGTTGCATTTTGCTGATCTCTCTCTCTCTCTCTGTAATTGTGTTGGAATAAAATTATGGTTTCATGTGCTGAAACTGTCAAGATAACAATGGTAGAGACTGAAAGGCACCTCAGCACATGTTGCATCATCCCATGCCGTATCATGAAGAATGGTCCTTGGGCCAAAAGCAGCAGAAAATGACATGACTTAAATGCTGCCGAATCTTTCCAGAAGTCTGATTTTGCATCCAACAATTTTTGCAGTGCTACACTTGACTGTGAAGTGTCTCAATATTGAACTAAATTAGACAAATAACAAGGGTCTCTACCTTGTTACATTTTGAAAGGCATTTACTGAAATACCTTGTAAAAAAAAGGTAACACTAATCGTTGACAACATTACTTCCAGAAAACAATATGTGATATCTATGCTCTAAACTAGTGAACAAATGTATAAATAAATAAATACATAGATACATGCATACATACATACATAAATAAATAAATAAGGGTCACTTAACCTTCATCCAGACATAAGCTCATATACCAACATGGATGATGTGTCGCAGTCATACTAGACATTACTCAGAAGGAATGAGCATTAACTATACCTGCAGATGTTGAAAGTGCAGTTGGAAGCAGGATTTCAAAAAAACTTACAATACAGCAATATTGTACATGTAGATTGCTTGAGCAGGCTCAAGTAAACATAAAAGCATAATATTCTTTTTTTAGACCTGTATGTGTATAAGTACAAAGACTAGGAGCTAAAGATTCAGGTATATCTCATTAGAGATTACCAAAGATATATCTCCTTAGAGATTACCAAACTGAAGGGCCTGTTTACTACATTTTGAGGTCTGTGTAATTACATTAATGTTTGTCTGTGTGTGCAACTGTGCATGTGTGGGTGTCCTTGTACATATGTGCATGTGTGAATGCACGTGTGTGTGTGTGTGTGTGTGTGTGTGTGTGTGTGTGTGTGTGTGTGTGCGTGTGCGTGTGTGCGTGTGTGTGTGCGTGTGTGCGTGTGTGCATGTGTGCGTGTGTGTGTGTGCTCACGCGCTCGCTCGCTCGCACACGCACGTGTGTATAGATGCATGTGCTTCTGTGTGTATGTGTGCCTAAGTACATGTGTGTGTGTGTGTATATGTATGTGTGCAAAATTAGTATGTGTGTTAGTCCAAGATCAGACACTGGTTTTAAGGAAATTTCTCCTTTTCTACATCATTGTGTTATCTTACCATTAACATATCTTAAGTTGAAAGGGTACTTCGTTTTTATAAATTGTCAGTGAAATTACTCATCAGCAAGTAGAAGATGATGATGATGTTAATTTTGACAAATGTTTCTTTAACAAAGGACTACTCCAGTGCTGTAGAGGGATAAAGCCCTGACTACGGCCCAGCTGACCCAGGTTCAATTAGCGATTGGGATGACTGATGGAACAGCAGGGAAGGCATTGGAGTGCACATCGAAGATGAGAGGGCATGTGTTGATACACTTCCTAAGGGGAGGCATGGTCCAAAGAGGGGAGTTGCCCTAGGACATAATCAATGAGCCTGGAGAGAGGGAAAGGGAATTAGCAGGTCATAAAAGAAAATTCCTCCAGACAGTCTGCAGATGAGCTAATCTCCCAGGACACCCTCTGGATCCACGACTGGCCCCTGCAAAAACAAAGTAAGTCCAGAGGGTTGGAGAGTAGTTGGTAGACCCAGCATCCACATTGTGTACTAGGGTCCATGCTGATAAAAATCAGATCTGAGGGGACCAAATAGTTTTCCTTAATGGCACTGACATATTTTTTTTTTTTTTTATAAATATGCATGTACACTATAACAATTACATCACTGATTTTTTCTTTCATGTTCATAGCTATATACAACAGGTAAGAACTTATGCTCAAGAAGTAAAACTGTGACGTTTTTCAGTTCTCTTTAATTGTTTTGCTGTGCAATGCTTCAGCTATCAAAGTCTCTGTTGCATGTTAAATAGATATACTGAATGAGACAAGATGAATTAATAGCATAAACAATGCATAATTTGCTTTTGCCTGACAGGAAAGATGTTTTATAATAGTACTGATGATATATTATTTAATTAGATTTTTTTCCAAGAAGAATGTGTATGATCTGTACTCCAGTCATGAAAAAAATTAGTTTTGCCATAGCACTGTGGCATTTATTTTCAAATTAACTTTAGATTCTAAATTAATTTAATTTGACCTCATCAGATTCAGGATGTCAGTTGTAAAAAAGAACAAGCCTGAATGTCACATCCCTGTCAAAATAAGATAATTACATAAAAAATAAATAAATCTTATCTTCTGTGCTGTGGACAGTCCTCTCCCCCCTCCCCCCCGCAGGGAGTGGGTCATGCCACTGCATGCTTTACATAATATGGTCAGTCCTGTGATGACTGAACCTCAGAAGAAGGGAGAAAGACATACTTTTCCCACTGTTTACATTAGCAGTCTTAGTTTGACTAAAAATATCACATAGCATTGATTTTTTGACCAAGTATTTCACATCTTGCTAAGCATATATACTTTTGCTTGGCTTGATGTCTCCAAGTCTTTTGAGTTTCTAATACCATGATGGGAATGGACCCCATTCATAAGTCAAACTATGACTAGAGTTCATGAAATTTGTATTATTTCAGTCTTTGATGTTAGCCAAAAGTGGTCTTCTCAGCACCTGCAATGTGCCCAGAATTTACTCTTTCTGCAATTCATATAGAATTACATGTATCAGTAGCGTATCTAAATAAGACTGTAAATTCTTTTTTATGAGACCCACTGCTAATTCTACTACTTATTTCAATGATCAGTGCTACTTTTGTCTTCTTCTTATGGCCTACTATATCTGCTTTTCTCACAACTATTTTTTGAACTGTAATTGATAATTCCATGTGAAATAAACTTCCCCTGGTATTCAATAAACTCCATGTAGGCTTCGTGCAGAGCCTACATGGAGTTTGCATGTTAGCACAATGGTGCGCAGTGGGTGGCAGCTCGCGATGCATATTAATGAGGAGCAGCATGCCAAAGCTAGGTTTCATGGCTGACAACAGTGTTGCTGGGTTACAAAACCTAGTAAATGAATGCAGATAATAATTCTGTCTAAAGCAGAGCACTTAGGATCCGTGGATTTGCGCAGAATACCACAATGATCACCAGAGCTTCACAAATAGCTATCATGCTGTTAGTGCAACACTTCTGCATAACATAATGTAGACAAATAACCAGACATAGGGACATATTTGACATAGATGTCATATAGGGGTGTGTTAGAATGTAACACTCTTAACCTCTTAGAGCAAGAAATGTGGACAAAGCCATAAAAATGGGAGGGCAAAGGCCCAGGCATAGGGACAGATATTTAATATTGCACTTCCAATCTTAGGAAGTTTATAGAATAAATAGGTTGTACGTTAGCATTAAGCATCTGAAGAACATGAAGTTTGAAGCTCAAATGTCAGTGATCAGTTTCTGATTTCACTCTGCAATGACATGCCAACGATATGTCAGGAAAGATCACAAATATGAGACAAAAACTGGACATTCTGCACAGATCAGGACAGTTGACTGGTATGCACTCAAATGAATGGTGCTTGACTTTGTTTTGTTTTAAAGTTTATTCTTTGGCTGCCAGTTTGAGTTTCTTGGAGTATGTAATAATGAGTTACATCAGTCGCAGTCCAGAGGTAAGAATGTGAAGCATATGGTCCAAACACAGTACAGGACAGTGTACCTACAGTGCAGAGTACTGTGATATCCCATTCCAGGCATTCTGTAGTGAAGCTGTGTTAATGATCTGTAACAGGACATGGACTGCCATGTACAATGACCATTCAGGGGAAGTATATGCATTGAATAGGGACACACAGATGACTTTCAGGAAGGAACACAGGGAAATAGGATAGGTGAAACTCTCTCATGTACAGCAGAGGAGGAATGCCAATGGAAGATGGTTGTAGCAGCAACAACAAGCACATATCTATATGGTACAGTAATGACTTGAACAACTATTCATAGGTTCATAGGTTCATACTAGGCTATCTGCCCTAGGGCATTTATAAGCCTAGCCAGAGTGTGTTTGGCTTTCGTCACCCATTTTAAATTAATTTTGCTATGCCCTTTTTCGAGGTTAGTATACTGTGCCTCTGTCTTACAGTGACACAGAAGTGATACTCGGGGTAAACCTATGATCCCCCTTCCACTCATCAAGATTCCTCTTGAAGAGAGTCAATGAGGGACTCTGCCTAATCTGGACTGGGATTTTATTCCAGAGTGAAGGGAGCCTCTGGGTTATGAATCTGTCCCTCCAGCATGTCCTATTTATTTCAGTGCTGAGGTTCAAGTCTCTCAAGCGCGTAGCCCGATGGGATTTGGATTTTCTGAGGTGCAGCATGTCCATTAATTCCGGATTGGACATGGCTTTATACGTCAGACACAAATCGCCTCTGAGCAGGCGGTATGCCACTGAGTAGAGCTGGAGTTTCTTTAACCGGGCAGCATATGGCATCTGTTTGAGCCCTTTGATCCTCTTGGTGAGGTACTTTTGGGGTCTTTCCAGTTGCTGCACGTGTCTGGTAAGGTACATCCAAAAAGGGGCATTGTACTCAATTATGGGCCTGATGAGGGATGAGTAAAGAGGCACGATGACCTCCCCTGATCTAGATGTGAATCCCTTCATGATTAGGTGGGCTATATAAAATGTTTTTCTAACCACTTTGGCCACGTGGTTGTCAAATGAGAGATTGCTATCAACTTGGGTCCCCAGGTCCCTAATTACTTCTTCTGTACTTAATGGATTACCACCTATGTGGTAATTTGTGGGCACTTTGTTTTTGCCAAAGGGGATGACTATACACTTTTTGGCGTTTAGCTTGAGGCCATGGCTCTGGCACCAGTTGTCTATTTCTATGAGGCCCTTTTGGGGGATGCTTGTGTTGGCTGGAGAGTCGATTATGGTGCCCAGTTAGCAGTCATCTGCGAACTTGGTCAGCCACAGTCCTTCCGTGTTGGCCTGTACCTCCGAGAAATGTATACCAAACAAGAGAGGTCCCAGGACTGAGCCTTGTGGGATGCCACTTGTAACTGGTTTGGAGTCTGACATGGCTCCAGCAATTCTAACCATGTGGGTTCTGTCCTTGAGCCAGTTTGCAACCCATCTAGTGACATAGGGGTTTATATTTAAGCTGGTGAGCTTATCTATAATGCCCGAGTGGGGTATTGTATCGAAAGCTTTTGTGAGGTCCAGGTAGGCTGTGTGGACCACCTTCCCCTCGTCAATGGCCTTGGTGATACATCCACACTCTCTGAGGATAATCACGCACACTGTCCTGGTAATGTAATATCTGCAGGTATTTGGAGGGACTTTGCTTTATATGGGCAATACAGGCTAGTTGTCTTGTGTGCATGGCATATCTATATATATATATATATATATATATATATATATATATATATATATATATATATATATATATATATATATATGTATGGGTCCCATTCTGTTTGTCGAAAAAACAGTTTATCGACAAACAGAACATCATACCCACTTAAGCAAAAGTACACTACAACGAAACTGCACTTTCGCAAAAGCTGATTCACCGAATCAGCTAAATAAAATAAATACATATTTAAAACACAGTTTGCAGGGGGTCAAGCCCCCCTGGCACCGCCCACACCCCTTGCTACTTAAATATACTAACTCTGGGATCACACGCATGGGGGAAAGGGATATACTTTTTTAAACTCACTGTACTTTGTCTCGAGAATTGGCTTTCGCGAAAGTGCACTTTCATTGTAGTGCAGTTTCACTTAAGTGGGTCCGATGTTCTCTTTGTCAATAAACTGTGTTTTTGACAAGCAGAATGGGAACCATATATATATATATATATATATATATTTATAAATATATATATATATATATATATATATATATATATATATATATATATATATATATATATATATATATATATATATATATATATATATATATATATATATATAGCACAATAGCACAATCCACACTGTCACAAATGATATACATCTCGTTAATGATGTCAAACACCTATGTATGCAGTGTGTGCATAAGCAGAAAAGGTAGCACACATGCATATGGTGTAACAAATTTATTGGTGTTCTGCACCATCAGACAGACATGTATATACTGCAGAAAACAATACCTAGGTGTGGTCAATAAGCTGTCTGACAGCACACTGTGACAAAGATGGTACACTTTAGGTACACATCAATGGATGATGTGCAGGGAGGAACATGAAGAAAGGTGCATTGTACACAGGTATTGGTGTGATGAAGGCTGGGAACCATGAAGTTATTATGGTCTCTGATGTGCATGTCCTTCACATACCCAGTACTTGTGTTACATTCACAGGAGTAGTAAGCACTATGACCACAGGCTAGTGCATGTAACACTTACCATCTACTTTAGGATACAGGTCACATACCAATTGGTCTAATTTTAGGGTGTGATGTCCACATTATGCTTGGGTGTTGTGTCTGTCTCCTGATTCAGGTTTTGGTATGTGTTGATATTGTCTACACTGTACTAATATCATAGCTGGAGTCAATGATTGCCCACAAGCTGTAGTCCTTCAGGCAGCTGTTTGGACACAGCATGTGTATGTCATCTGTTATGTCCATCACTTATCTTATGGGCAGGAAATGGCCTAGCAGACACACCTGATGTACTGACCTGATTACTGGACCTTATATATATATATATATATATATATATATATATATATATATATATATATGGATCTACCTGACAACATCGACAGTGCATAACACCGACAATGACATCACCAACACCACATAATTGACAGTTCACAAACACGACACCTCATACACTCAACACATCATAACAACAACCAACAAACAAAACAAATCCCCTCTCCAAAAACCACACACACAACACAAGCACACAAAAATCCTAACAAACAAACACTAAACCTTACATACACAACTATCTACAACCCTAACCGAAACCCTAACCCTAAAGTCCGTCACTATCGCACACTCACCTAACCCGCGCCCTAACCATAACTCACTTAACCCACCCCTAACCCAAAAAATATCACTACTGCACCCTTACCTAACCCGCGCCCTAACCCTAACTCACTTAACCCACCCCTATCCCTACAGACTGTCAACATCGCACAATTACCTTACTCGCACCCTAATGTCCGTCACTACCCCATACTTACACATCCTTTCCCCATCTCGGTGTTCTCCGCGTCGGTGTTTTCATCCATTGGTCTTCTGACTTGTCGATCTTCTGGCGTCGGTGATTTCATTGTCGGTCTTCTCATCTGTCGACGTTCTCAGGTAGACCCATATATATATATATATATATATATATATATATATATATATATATATATATATATATATATATATATATATATATGTATATGTCATGGCACACATGTCAACAAGTGAGATGCCACGTATGTGATACACTGGGCTACTCATTTGGTGATGTAGCTGTTTTTGGTCACATGACAGTGTTGATTGGATACCTCAGTGTGGATTTATATCAAATGCCTTAACCTGTTCAAGTTCCACAAGATGATACTGTTGTCATCATGCATGCCATTGATGACCTCTTTGAGGACATCTATAAAATGTAATAGACATAATCTAGCATATACCTGAAATATTACTAGTGTACATGTAAATGAGGTCCATGATGATATGTTAGTCTACTTCACAGTCGAGGAGAATCAGAATGTCTCTATACATGCATGCATCAGGTGCTCTCCCCCCAACTCAAGTGGATGCATGTTGATGTACACTCTTGTATGGGAACATAGGCCATGTTTAGGGTGTGTTGAACTATATATTCAACCATACCAAGAAGGTGCATGTGTTGGGTCACACAACTGGTGATCTGTGATGTTGTCACAGCCCATTGATTTTGTGTAATAGGCCTGAATGACGGAAAGACAGTGCATACTGCCTATCATGATCTGGCCTAGGGTTGTGACACAATCATATACACACAGGTATCATTGAGAGAACCCCCAAGATGGAGATTAAACCTTATGTCAGTTGATGGGTAACCAATTGGCTCACTGACAGAACACATGTGAAAGTCGGTGAATCATCCTGTACCAGTATAGCTGACACAACTGGCAAATATCAGGGATCTGTGATTGACTCTACACTGTTTGAAATGCATTTTTTGACAGTTCAGGCTAAAATATATGGCCTTTGGCTTATCTAGTTTCCTGATTCTTGCATATTATGTGCAATCATAAAGTACAAAAGCATACAATCTACAGATAAATGCAGAAATTTGTGTTTGTAATAGGTTCATAGGTTCATAGGTTCATACTAGGCTATCTGCCCTAGGGCATTTATAAGCCTAGCCAGAGTGTGTTTGGCTTTCGCCACCCATTTTAAATTAATTTTGCTATGCCCTTTTTCGAGTTTAGTATACTGTGCCTCTGTCTAACAGTGACACAGAAGTGATACCCGGGGTAAATCTATGATCCCCCATCCACTCATCAAGATTCCTCTTGAAGAGAGTCAATGAGGGACTCTACCTAACCTGGATTGGGATTTTATTCCAGAGTGAAGGGAGCCTCTGGGTTATGAATCTGTCCCTCCAGCATGTCCTATTTATTTCAGTGCTGAGGTTCAAGTCTCTCAAGCGTGTAGCTCGATGGGATTTGGATTTTCTGAGGTGCAGCATGTCCATTAATTCTGGGTTGGACATGGCTTTATAAGTCAGGCACAAATCGCCTCTGAGCAGGCGGTATGCCACTGAGTAGAGCTAGAGTTTCTTTAACCGGGCAGCATATGGCATTTGTTTGAGCCCTATGATCCTCTTGGTGAGGTACTTTTGGGGTCTTTCCAGTTGCTGCACGTGTCTGGTAAGGTACATCCCGAAAGGGGCATTGTACTCAATTATGGGCCTGATGAGGGATGAGTAAAGAGGCATGATGACCTCCCCTGGTCTAGATGTGAATCCCTTCATGATTAGGTGGGCTATATAATATGTTTTTCTAACCACTTTGGCCACGTGGTTGTCAAATGAGAGATTGCTATCAACTTGGGTCCCCAGGTCCCTAATTACTTCTTCTGTACTTAATGGATTACCACCTATGTGGGCACTTTGTTTTTGCCAAAGGGGATGACTATACACTTTTTGGTGCTTAGCTTGAGGCCATGGCTCTGGCACCAGTTGTCTGTTTCTATGAGGCCCTTTTGGAGGATGCTTGTGTCAGCTGGAGAGTCGATTATGGCGCCCAGTTTGCAGTCATCTGCGAACTTAGTCAGCCACAGTCCTTCAATGTTGGCCTGTACCTCTGAGAAATATATACCGAACAAGAGAGGTCCCAGGACTGAGCCTTGTGGGACGCCACTTGTAACTGGTTTGGAGTCTGACATGGCTCCAGCAATTCTAACCATGTGGGTTCTGTCCTTGAGCCAGTTTGCAACCCATCTAGTGACATAGGGGTTTATATTTAAGCTGGTGAGCTTATCTATAATGCCCGACTGGGGTATTGTATCGAAAGCTTTTACGAGGTCCAGGTAGGCTGTGTGGACCACCTTCCCCTCGTCAATGGCCTTGGTGACTGTTTCAAAGAAATCAACCAGGTTTAAGAGGCAGGATCTGCCCTTAACAAAGCCGAACTGGGTAGGATCCAGTATCTGTAGGTCCCCAATATCTTTATTTATGAGGTCCATGATGATCCTTTCCATAGCTTTGCAGACTAAGCTAGTCAGGCTTATGGGGCAATAGTTTCCAGGATCCTTTGAGGCACCACCTTTGTGGAGAGGGACCACTGTTGCTGTACGCCACTCTTTGGGTACATATCCTGTAGTAAGGCTAAGATTGAACAGTCGTTTTATGTACGGGTTTAGCTCTTCTTGGAGTTCATGTAGGACGCAGCCCAGGGCACTGTCTGGTCCCATTGATGCTGTGTTTTTTGCTTTGGAGAGGGAAGCTCTTACCTGAGCATCTGAGATGTCAGGGGAGCAGCACTCTGCTGGGATAAATATTTGCCCTTTTGGTGGGGAGGGGGGGGGGAGTTTGCACTGAACCTGTCAGCTAGGATGTTGGCAATGTCTGTGGGTTTGGTGTATTTTTTGTCATTTTGGACTAATTCTGAGCATATCTGGGAATTCCCACCCAGGTTCCTAACATAACTAAAGAAAGCCTTGTGATCATCCTTAGTGTCCTGTGCAATTTTTCTCTCGAAGCTGGCCTTAGACAATTTTATGAGTGCCCGTAGTTTTTTGCTAATACTGATCAGAGATGCCTTCCCTTTTTGGGATTTTGCTCTATCATGTAGTAGCTTCTTACTTCTATTGTATAGTTTGTTTATGGCTGGGGTCCACCAGACAGGATGTCTGCCTTTGGAGGATTGGGTCTTGGTTTTATTTGGGATTGCAGGATCCATGCATTTCTGAAGGTGTTCATAGAATGCGTTTATAAATGATTCTGCGGTCTGGACCATATTTTCCACAGGCCCAGGGGCTTTGAAGGATTCCACCTTGGTTTTGAGGAGTGTGAAATTTGCTTTAGAGAAGTTTTTCACTGTGGTTTTCAGGGCAGGGGGTGGAGTCTGTGAATATCCAGTGAGAGTAGTTGATGGTCTGATCTTACCAGTGAGGGATACACTTCTGGTCTGGAGCATAGAGTCCCCATATTGGTGATGATCAGGTCAAGTATGTTTTCCCCTCTTGTGGGAGTGGTAACAAGTTGTTCCATAGCATTTGAGTTTATAAATTCTAGGAACCTTTGAGCTAGGGTGTTGGAGCTAGAGTAATGCTCCCAGTCTATGTATGGGTAGTTGAAGTCACCCAATATAATGGTGTTTGGAGAGACCTTCATATTTTCCAGTGTTCTCAGGAAGGCCGAGTGGGGTTCCTGGGTTAGGGAGGGTGGTGTGTTACAGGCTATAAACTGGAAGGCAGTTTTACCCACTGTTAGTTGCACATGGATAGTCTCTGATGCTTCGTGCTGTGCCACCAACCTGGAGGTGTGGGTATCTTTGACGAATATTGATACTCCCCCTCCTTTTGTGGTACGGTCCAAGTTTTGGGGTCAAAAAGCATGGTATGAGGTATAACCTGGTAGTGCTGGGGTGCTCTCTGGAGTCTTGAACCAGGTTTCTGTTACTGCACAGATATCAATGTTCTCCATGCTAAGGAGAGTTCCGAGTGCATGCATCTTGAGGTTTAGACTTCTGGCATTGAGTAGCATTACTCTTAGTTTCTTATCCCTTGTGATACCTATGGAGGTGGGTTTGTCTTTTGAGCCTTGCCTAAAAAAAGGCACTATGGGGGTAGCAAGAGCCTTTGCCAATATCCGAAAGCCCAGGGTTGACAGGTGCAAGCCGTCCCTAGCGAAGCATCATGGCTTGTCGAGCATGTCATCCCAGGCTGACAGGCTTTGGATCCCCTTTGAATGACACCAGTACTTAAGCCAATTGTTCAAATTGATCATCTTGTCTTCATATTGTGGCATCATTCTTGGTGAGGGTAAGATGCTACTCAAGGTCAGGGTCATACCGGCCTGGGCCACATGCTCAGAGAGCTCCTCTATGTCTATTTTCATGTAGTCCAGGGAGGTACATCTCAGGTCATTCACACCAGCATGGACAATGACTGAGTCATATTTGTACTTGCCTTGCAGTGACCTGAGTGCTTGTGTTATGTGGCGGATCCTAGCGCCCGACAGGCAGCTCACGGTGACCTTCTCCTTGTTCAGCCTGGTGAGCGGGAGGTCAGTGTGCCTGACAATAGAGTCACCTATTACAGGTGTATCAGGTGTGTTGTTTAGCCTTAAGGGCTGTGACTGTTTGGCACACTGGCTTTGTGAGCTATGTGTTGCACGTGTTTTGTTTTGGGGTAGCGGTTGCTTGGGTGTCTGCTTTTGAGGTCTCTGCTGCTTAGGCAGATTTTTATTTAGAGCCTCCAAGTATGTTTTTATGTGTTTATGTGTTTGGCTTGCTGTCGGGGTAGGTCTATGTGAGACTGGAATTGTAGTGAGTGTGGTTTCCTTCTCCTCCTGACTGGTTTTGCCAGTACTGAGTTGAGAGAGCTTAGCCTCCAGTATGGCTATATGGTTGCATCTCTCACATGTGTTGGAATTTGTTGGGAGGAGGCGAGGGTAGTCTGTGTACATGAAGCAGTTGTAACATTGCCTCAAGATTCCCAGATTCACCAGCTGGACCAGAGAGGAGATTGACAACTGACCTTTGGACATGCTAGAATAGTATTGGGAATTCCTTTATAATTGAAAAAAATGAATGTTGTCCGTCTATTCATTCTGTATTAATCACAGCACTGATAATGGTCCTGCTATATAGAAGCACAGGGATACAAGCACTAGAAACACATTTAGATAGCAATCAGAACTCTGACCACCAAGTGTCACACTGCTAATGAAAGCCTATATTATGCACATCAAAAGGCATGCCATCATATCGAGATCTTAGTATTGTATGACAGCACTGCAGTCATACCTCATTACAACAATAATACAGTATAATGCTCTATGTACCTCTCCAGACACATGTAACAGCTTGGGAGACCACAGGGCTTTCTTATCAAGATAACACAGAGCCTACAAACCATGCCATGATGCATGCGGCTAGATTAAAAGCCATCTCACTACAATCTTTACTTTATAGGACGAGGTGATGCCTGCTTGATCTCCTGGCTACCTGCCCTGGTAGGAGTATTACATATCGAAAAAATGTGATAAAGCTGAGGACATCAGTAGTGTCTATTTTGGAAAAGATAACAATGCCCCACATGCTGGTGTAAAATGCTTTCAGTAATTTCAAGCAAAAGCTCACATGGACACACAGTTGAATGCAGTGACAATAGGACCCCTACCTATATAAGTACATAGACTATAGAATGTAGTACTTAATGCAGGCACCACAGCTCAACTCCAACTTGGAATGTGTCAGACTACACTTTACAGCTGATGACATCAGCAGTGTCTTTTGAGGAGAAGATAACAGTGTCCCACATGCTGGTGTAAAATGCTTTCTGTTATGTCAAGCAACAGCTCACATGGACACACAGTTGAATGCAGTGAGAATAGAACCTCTACCTATACAAGTGCACAGTCTACAGAACATAGTACTTAATGCAGGCTCCACAGCTCAACTCCAACTTGGAATGCATCAGACAACACTTTACAGCTGATGACATCGGCAGTGTCTTTTGAGGAAAAGATGACAGGGACACACACACACACACACACACACACACACACACACACACACACACACACACACACACACACACACACACACACACACCAAGTTGACTGCAGTGAAAACAGAATCCCTACCTAGCTAGGTGCACAGACTACAGAACACAGTATATCACGCAAGCATCACAGCTCAAGTCCAACTTGGAGTATGTCAGACATCACTTTATAGGTGATGACATCAGCAGTGTCTGTTGAGGAGAACACAACAGTGCCCCACAAGCTGGTATAAAATGCTCTCTGTGATGTCAAGCAACAGGCCACACATGCATACACAACTAATTGACTGCAGTGAAAATAGAACCCATACCTATCTAAGTACACATTCTACAGAATGCAGTAATTTATGCAAGATACACAGCTCAATTTGGAGTGTGTCAGACAGCACCTTATAGCTGATAACATCAGTTGTGTCTGTTGAGGAGAAGGTAACAGTGTCTCACAAGTTCTCTGTAATGTAAGCAACATCTCCCACACAACCATTTGACTGCAGTGAGAACAGAGCCCTTACCTATCAAAGTACACAGACTACAGAACACAGTATGTTACACAAGCACCATGGCACAAGTGTGATTTATATAAGAGTGCAGGTGAACTTATAGTAGATGACAGCAGCAGGGCATGTGGGGGGGGCAACAGTTTGGGAGGCATGCACAGGCATCCCAAATAGCACTTGGGTATTTAGGAGATCAGCTGTGTAAAAACACAAATACCTTTACTGAGCATAGCAGGGTGGTCATGTTTAGCAGAGTGAGTTTGTGAGCACCAAATGGCCCTGTCTATGAGGAACATAGGTGCCAGATCAGAGGTGACTTTACAATCACTCAATAAGTAGTCACGGTTGCACTTTAACATGGTCATTGAGGAGTACTGCTTCACATGCAGTGGATGGCTATTACAGAGGAGAATGAATCATTGTGGGATATATCTGTCTCCCTAGCATGTTCTGTTTATGCCACAGCTTAGGTTATGAACTCTGGGCAAATTATTCGTGTCCTATTTGAATTGCAGATGTCCATCATTTCCAGAAGGGCATGGTCTGATACTGGTCTGTAAGTCATCCATAGGTTACCTCTCATCAGTCTGCATGATACTGAGAACAGTGACAAGTATGTCAGTCTTTCCATGTATATCATGTTTGGAGGCCTGGGAGCCTCCCACATACTATGTTGTGTTCTCTCCAATTTCTGCAGGTGTTTGGTGAGGTAGAGACAGAGGTGAGAATAGTACTCCATCAGTGGTGTGGTAGGGGTAGAGTAGAGCAAAGGTCTGATTACCTTGGTCTTGGATGTGATTTCCATATGTATGGTGTGCATAATGCAGACTGTGTATGTCACCACTATGGGCACATAGTGATGAAAGGGTTGATTATTATCAACATGTGTTCCCAAGTCTCACATTACTATGTTTGAGTTTAGGAGAGTGCTGTGTATATCAAAATTAGCAAGATTACTTCATTCATAAAGGGGACTGTGACACCAGGAAAATACTGCCAGTGCAGCTATCTGGAACTTTGTAAATAATTATGTCACTTGAAAATATTAATATGATTTATTTAGAAATGTGACACTGCCAAGCAGCTATCTGGAATTTTGTAAATAATCGTATGTTATTTGTGAACATTAATATGATTTGTCTGCTTGTCTTACAAATGTAAGAGAAGTGCATGTTTTGTACTGAGCTTCAAGAATGTAACCACAGTGTACCCTACTGGAAAAGAACAGAAATGTATATAAACTATATACCTGTGCAAATATTAATAGTAGACGATGAAACATACAGAGTTAACTTGCAAAACCATTTTGTTTCATCTTATATTTAAGCATATATTGCAAGACCACCAGTTACTGTAGAGCCCACACTCTACCTCTCAGTAGTCATCTTATGATTAGTGCTTCTGTTTTCTCCTGTTAAGAGAAGGAGTGCAGTTACATTATTTCCTGGAGACTGCTGATCACCAGAAAGCTTAATAACTGCTTTTTAGATGACAGGTTAGAATCTGTGCTTATATTCTGATCTTGGTAAGAGTAGGAGCAGAGTGCATTGATTCCTGACTCTTTCTGGTTGGAGACTGGGTGTCTGTGCTTAACATACCTGATTGGTCTGGTTGCTATTCAAGGCATCAACCAGGAAAAAGGCTACAAGCCTGTAGACCCATGCATCACCTGAGACAAGACTGTGGATAACCAAACAGGCCATGACCTGCTTCTCTTCTTGGGATTGGTGCTAAAACTAGCTAATTTTAGCTAGAACTAGACAGTTTTTTTAGTTTCAGCACTCAAAACTGTTTCCTTGTGCTCAGCACTTGCTCAGAACTCATTGTAAGCACTAAAACTACAAATTAATACAGCACTCAACTTTCCTCACTTGTCAAGAGGAAAACAGTTCTTCGTACTTAAATTAATAAGCACCTATCCAGGCATATCCATGGGTCAACTCCCAGTGTTTTCTCCTGTCCACCTGATGAACCTGGGCATCTTGGGGCAATGTAGCAATTGCCTCATGTACACTGACAACCCTCTCCTCCTACCACCCAGCACTACAACCTGTGAGAGATGCACTTATATAGCCAAACTGGAAGCCAAGCTCTCTCCAGCCAAGACTGGACTAGACAGTCAAGAGAAGGTTAACACCTGGACCACACCATACTCAACACATAGTCCTTCAAAACCCACACTATCAAAACCCACACATAGAAACACAAAGCACACACCTAAATTCATGGAGGGTCTCAATAAAAATCTGCCCAAGCAACAGAGACCTCCCAGGCAGAAACGCAGGCAACCACCACCCCCCAACACTACCCAAATGACACATAGCCCACAAAATCAGTGTGCCACTCATCCTCAGCCCATAAGTCAAAACAATGTACACAACTTCAAACCATAACAGCTACAACAACAAACACAAAAGGCAAAACAAGCACTCAATGCTAGAAGTCTAAACCTCAAAATGCACTCGAGGCACTCCCAAAACCAGAGGAACAACAGAACCTGTGCGAACACAGAGACCTGGTTCAAGTTCAAGGCTCCAGAGACAGCTACCAAGCTATAGCTTATATTCATCATAATTCATACACCCACCTAACCTAACCTGACCTAAAAACTAAAGGCCATATGTATTCCATATTCATTAAGGATATCTATTGCTTGGCTAATTGCTCAACATAATGCATGCATCTGAAATTATCCACACACCTAAAGACTGCAATCCAGGTTGTGGGTTGTTACCCTTCCCCACCCAGGATTCCCACTCTTCATTTCTTAAGATACTGGAAAATATTAAGGTACAATTCAATACCTTAATTATGGGCAATTTCAATGATTCCAAATCAATCCACCATCATCAATGGTAAACAACTACTTCTCTCAAGAAATTTTTCTCAAAGTTTTCGAATTCATAAATCATCTTCTCTTTGTCACACCCACCACCAGGCAGCACATCCTCCTGGACCTGGTCATGACCAAAATGGGTAACTGGTGTTCCATAACAGAAGTCAACTCCTCACTGGTCAGAACCGACCACAAGCTAATCACCCTAGACATCCATATCCCCCCAACCTAAGTACCATAATCAGTCATAGCCTCACCTAAGGCTATGTGTCTACTGAATGGCACACAGCGATGGTTATCCCACTCCATGAAGGTGGTACCACCATGGACCCTGGAAACTACTGCCCCATTAGCCTGACGAGCCTGGTCTGCAAGGCTGTGGAACTTATCATCTTGGAGCGTATAAACAAAGACACAGATAACCTGCAAACCCTGGACCCCACTCAGTTTGGGTTTATAAAAGGTAGATCATGTCTACTAAACCTGATTTAATTCTTTGAAGCAGTCAGTAGAGCCATAGACAAGGGCAAGGTACTGCACACAGATTATCTTGACCTCGCCAAGGCTTTCAATACCATCCCCCACTCTGGAATTATAGATAAACCCACTAAACTGGGCAAAAATCCATATGGCACAAGATGGGTGGCCAACAGGCTCACTGACAGAACCCACACAGTAAAAGTAGCCGATTCCAAGTCCGACTTCAGACCAGTGATGAGTGGAGTACCACAGGGATCGATACTGGGTCCTCTCCTGTTCAGCATCTACTTCTCTGAAGTGCAGGCCAACACAGAAGGTCTTTGGCTAATAAAGTTTGCAAATGACTGCAAACTAGGAGCCATAATAGAATCAACTAATGATGTAGACATTCTACAAAAGGGCATCACAGAGACAGATGCTTGCTGTCAAACTCATGGCCTCGAGCTCAATACCTTTAGGGAAAACTCAGTACCCATGAACCACCACATAGGCGGTAGCTCACTAAACACTGAAAGTGTGATAAAAGACGTCGAGATACAGGTGGACAGAAGTTTCTCCTTTGATAACCACATTGCCACAGTAGTCAGGAAGTCCTCCTTTGCGGCATACCTCATCACAAAAGGGTTCTCCTCTAGAAAAAAGGAGGTCATTGTTCCTCTCTACTCATCCCTCATCAGACCCATTATAGAGTACAATGCCCTGTTTGGCATGTATCTCACAGACACCTACAACAATTGTAAAGGCCACAGAAATATCTCACTAAGAGGATTACTGGCCTCAAACAGATGCCATACGCAGACCATCTCAAAAAACTCCAGCTCTACCCCATCGCATATCGCCTACTCTGAGGTGATCTCTGCCTAACATACAAAGCTATGTCAAACCCAAAGCTGTTGGACATGCTACACCTAAAGAAATCCCAATCTCTCCAAATCACATCCTCCAGGAACCTAAACCTTGTCACTACAATAAACAGATCATGCTGGTAGGATAGATTCCTCTCACAGATACTTCCCAACCTCTGAAACAAACTACCCATTCATGTCAAGCAAAGTTCCTCATTGGCCATCTTTAAGAAAAACCTTGACGACTGGATGGGAAATAGAAAATTCACCCCGGGGAACATTTCTGTGGCACTGCTTGACAGGGGCACAGGAAAATAATTTTCTTGGATGGTGAAAGCCAGGGAACCTTTTTGGCTAGGCTTATATAGGCCCCAGGGCTGATAGTCTAGTAACTACCTATGAACCTATGAACTCTAAGAAAATAAGTTGGAATCAAATTGTTTTATGATTCTGTGTTTATCTCTCAGTTTCAGTGAAGGAGACAGGATGTCTAGAGCTAGATGTTTCTTTCTATTGTCTTGAAACAGAAATAATTACTAGGTTTAAAATGTAAAGTGTTTTTTTGCTCTCTGACTTCCTAGCAGCTGCACATCTGAAAGATAAGTATTTGTAACACAGAGATGTTAGTATCTGTTTAGCCTGGGAACTGAAGGCAGGTGACAAAGAGTGATATAATCTGAGATAACCCAGCAGTAATGTTGATTATTAATTTAAGAACTCCCTCAGAGAAAGACTTGGCATTTTGTATTTGTCTTTGGATCTGGAAACATCCTCTCATCAACACTTGTCTTGCTAACAGTAAGTAAACAGGGTACAGTAATCTTTCTTAGAGATAGATAGGAATATAGTAAGATTAATTTAGATGTTTTCTGCATTTATTTGAGACTGTCCTGCAATGTTGTTTTAAAATATTTTGTGTGATTCTGAACTCTGTAGTCACTGTGCTGAGTTATTGAGTATTGTCTTGTTATTTTATTAATTATTATTAAATATATTTAAACCATTTGAACCTTTTAATTGTGGCTAGTTTGTTTAGAGATATTTAAGCTCTTATAGTACTTGCATATGCATTTGGTGACACTGTACAGGCCACTCCTAAATAGTGGACTGGACACCAAGTGAAGTACCTCAAGGTTCTGTCCTGTGACCGCTCTTATTTGGCATCTACTTCTCTGAAGTACAGGCCAACACTAAGGGACTCTGGCTAACAAAGTTCGCAGATGACTGCAAACTGGGAGCCATTATTGAATCCCAAAATTATGTGGATATTCTACAAAAGGACCTTACAGAAACAGATGTTTGGTGCCAGAGCCATGTGCTCAAGCTTAATGCCAAGAAATGTATAGTTATCCCTTTTGGGGAAAAAAAACATGTACCCATGAATTACCACATAGGTGGCAGTACACTAAATACTGAAAGTGTGCTGAGAAACTTAGGGACACGGGTGGACAGTGATCTCACCTTCAATAACCACATCACCACAACAGTCAGGAAATCCTACTATGTGGCACACCTCATCACTAAGGGCTTTTCATCCAGAAAAAAGGGGGTCATTGTCCCACTGTACTCATCCCCCTTTAGAACCATTATAGAGTACAACTCCCCAGTTGGTATGTGCCTCACAAGACATCTGCAACAGCTGGAAAGGCTGCAAAAATACCTCACTAAAAGAATCACAGGCCTAAAGCAGATGCCCTATGCTGACCATCTAAAAAAATTCCAGCTATACTGTGTCGCATATCATCTCCTCAGAATCGATCTCTGCTTAACATAAAAGGCCATCTCAAACCCTGAGCTGTTGGACATGTTCCACTTAAAGAAATCCTAATCCCTCAGAGCCACACACTCCAGGGATTTAAACCTTGTCATCACGATGAACAAACATGCTGGAGGGATAGATTCCTGACCCAGAGACTCCCCATACTTTGGAATAGACTGCCCATACATGTCAAGCAGAGCACCTCCTTGGCCCTCTTCAAAACTAATCTTCATGATTGGAAGGGAGATAGGAAATTCACCCCAGGGTTCATGTCAGTCACCCTGCTAGACAGGGGTCCAGGGAAGTAAATATTGTGGGAAGAAATATCCAGGGAACTGTTATGGCTAGACTTGTATAGGCCCTAGGGCCAAAAACCCTAGTACCAACCTATGAACCTATGAACCTATATAAGCTGATAAGTAAGGGTGGCTGGGGGCAGCTGATACTACCTTATAGCCTGGGCAGAAGGGGGTATACCTACTAAAACCTGCACCAGCCTTTCCCAGGTGTGTGTGTGTGTGTGTGTGTGTGTGTGTGTGTGTGTGTGTGTGTGTGTGTGTGTGTGTGTGTGTGTGTGTGTGTGTGTGTTTGTTTGTGTGTGTGTGTTTGTATATCAAATCTCAAAGTGTGTGTGTGTCAGCTACTTGGGCAGGGACACGAAGCACTGATTGGACAAAGACAGTGCTGGAGGTCTTATCTTGGCCGCTTGACTGAGATCTTAATCCTATAGCTGTGCCAGTGGGGAGACTTACTGGGGATCTGGGGAAAGAGGAAGAATCCAGCCCTAGACTGACTGTGATCTCTGTGTGCTCTTAAGGGAAATTGTACTTTACTGGATGTGTACTTGTCATCCTCCCAATGTGTACATCCCTCACTGGTGCTAGTGGTGAGGATTGAGGCTCCTTGATTACTGGGCCAGTGCAGGGGTGTCACATATTAATTGGTTAACAGTGGTGGGATAGCCACATCACATATTAATTGGTTAACAGTGGTGGGATAGCCACATCACATATTAATTGGTTGACTGTGGTGAGATATCACATCACATATTAATTGGCTTATAGTGGTATGGATATTGAATTCCTGTAGCCTGTATACAGTGGTCACTGAAGGTGTTTCTACTCTCAATCAGACACTCAGCAAACATTAAGAGTTCATATCACAATTGTTTTACTTTTTTTTGTTAGCTTAGTCAGTCAGAGAGAGTAGGCAAGCACGTCAGCAGAGGAGTATGCCAAGCTGACAAGGAGCCAGTTGGCTGAGATGTGCCAGGCTAAAGCAATGGTGCATGCCAAACTGACTAAGGCAGACATTATTGCAGCTTTTGTCAAAGATACATCACAGAATAGCAACTGGGAGGACAATCAGACTAGCCGTGGAGATGTACAACTCTCAGAAAATGGACAGCTCAGCCTTTCTATAGAGGACATAAAAATCCATCTGGAGTTAAAGAGGCTTGAGTTGAAGGCCAGGTGTTTGGAAACAGAGGCAGCAGAGAGACTGAGATGTCTAGAGACCAAGGAAAATGAGAAACTGCAATGTCTTAATGCTGAGAAAAATGAGAAACTGTGACATCTGCAGGCTGAGGAGAATGAGAGGCAGAGGCAACCTGAAAAGGAGATGCTGACTCTTCACCAGAGTGATGGAAGTAATGGGGAAGGGAGTAACCAAACCCCAGAAGCAACAAAGGTCAGTAAATTTCTTCTGCAATTTACAGAGGAGGATAATTTTGATAGTTTCATTCATATGTTTGAGAGGGTACGTAAACAGTATAATGTTGAACAAGGGCTCTGGGTATTGTTCCTGACCCACTTACTCCAAGGGAAAGGTGTAACTGTTATCCCCAAATTGTCTGATACTGACTGTTTAAATTATAATGTTGGAAAGAACTGTTTGCTAGAATGTTTTAAGTTATCACCTGAAGCTATATGAGCATAGATGCAAGGCAGATAAAAGTGTGTGTGAATATTTTGCTAAACTAAGAACTTATTTTCATAGTGGGTGAGCGGGTGTTAGGTCACCACTTTTGAAGGGCTAGCAGACCGTCTGGTGTGAGGACAAACCCTCAGCACTTTGCCTGAGGACATGATAATCTGGTTATTTGATAGACAATGCAATAATGTAGATGAGTTGGGGAAGAAGGGAGACCAATACCTAGCAAGCAGGCCATCACTGCACATGGAAGGGACACCTAGTACTGCTCATGGGTCTAAGGGAAAACCATGGTGGGCAGCCCAGACTGCCACAACTGAGTCCATCAGTAGCAGGGAAAGCCACTAGTCCAGGTACACATCCAGGACCAAAGGTTAACTGTTTTAAATGCAACCAGTAGGGCCATGTAGCATATAGAGGTCCACAGAGGCAAGGTGGGGAACAAAAGGTGGAATAGCCAGTAAGTGGGTATGACGAAATGCCAACAGTAAGTTGTCTTGAGACAACAAGTGTACCAAACTACCACAGGAGGTTGTATACTACCCTAGTGAATGGGAAAGAGGCCATGGCTAAGAGAGACACAGCCTCTGACCTAACCATTGTGAAGCCTGCAGTGGTTACAGAGGAGCATTACTTGCTTGGACAGTCTATTCCAGTCATAGCTTTAGCAGGGACCCCATTCCAAATAACTTTGCATAGGGTTCACCTTGATGAGGAGGGCAGAAAAGGAAGCCAGCAAGTAGATGTGTTTGGGGATATCCCTGCAGATGTCCTGATTGGGAATGATTTTGGTAATGCAGTACCATGTGTGCATGCAGTTACATGTAGTCAGGATTAAAGACAAGCATGTGGGTCTGGTAGCCTGGGGGATACCCATACAGACTACACACCTGCAGCTAGGACTAGTGAGGTGGTTACTTCAGGGAGGAAGCTACTCTGTAGCAGTGAGATTGAAGGTGAGTCACAGCTGCTTGTTAGTACTGATGTTCCCTTGGACAGATTGACTGCAATGGCAGAGGTGAGTAGTAGTACCTAGGCTGTCACTGAGGCACTGCTGTCAGAGGACGCCAGACTTCCTGTGGAAGGGGAGCTGGGAAAGGTTATAAAGAGAGAGTTGAGATAGGTCAGCTCTCTGCCCCTATATTACAAGGCCTGTGGGAGGTAGCCAGTGAGGCACCTGATTCTCAATGGAAAGGGGAATCTGTATACTGGGACAAAGGGTTACTGTATAGAGAATGAACAGGTGAGAGAAGGATAGAGGGTGAGAGAATACAGCAGTTGGTAGTGGCCAAAGCCTATCATCTGGCAGTTCTAGTCATAGCCCAAAATATTCCCTTTGTAGTACATATGGGCATAACATATACAAAGAGACATATTATGCAGAACTTTTATTGGCCTGGGATTTCCAATGACCTATGAGCAGTGCAAAAAGGTAGACAAAGCAGGAGACAAGGTGAAAGCCCCTTTGATGCCTTTGCCTGTGATTGAGGAGCCATTTTAGAGGGTAGCTATGGAAATTGTGGGCCTCTGAGTACCCCAGGTTCCACAGGGAAAACGTATATCTTAGTGGTAGTAGATTATGCTAACATATATCCTGAAGCAGTGGCTCTGTCCTCCATTGAGGCAGAAAAGGTGGCAAATGCTTTGTTAGAGATTTTCAGCAGGGTAGGTTTCCTAAAAGATATATGGACTGACAGAGGTGCATATTTCATGTTAGACCTGCTGGCTTGTCTGTGGAAGTACGGCAGGGTGAAGCACATAGAGAATACCCCCTGCCATCCCTAGACTAATGGTCCTATTGAGAGGTTAAACTCTACACTCAAGTCCATGCTATGGGCATTTGCATACCAGTTTAAGAGGGAGTGGGACAAATAATTGGCCCAGCTGTTGCTTGCTAACAGAGAGGGTCCCCCAGAATGCACAGGTTTTTCACCCTTTGAGTTTCTGTATGGACATAGGGTGACAGGACCTCTAGATTTGATTTGAGATGAGTGGGGGGGTGAGTGTAAATCATACAAGGAGTCTGTTGTGGCATATATCCTAAACTTCAGGACAAGACTCAGGAACACATGGGGTTGGCCCAGGAAAACTTGACAGAAGCCCAACAGCAGAAAAAGGTCTGGTATGACAGGAATGATCGAGCTACAGTGTACTGTAGGGTAGCAGGTAATGGTTCTCATTCCTGTCAAACACAACAAGATGCAGGCAGCTTGCGAGGGACCCTGCAAAGTGGTAAGGAAGGTCAGTAAGGTTAACTACATGATAGAACTGCTAGGCAGGGGCACAAATTGTACCATGTTGCCATGATGAAACCTTACCATGACAGAGAGGCTCTTATGATAAGTAGTTGCTGTACAATGGAAAGAGAAGTTTGAAGGAGATCTATGGCTACAGGGACCCCAACAGGAAAATCCCGAATTACTATGGTGGAGCCTAGTATTGCAGGCATATGATGGGGCAGTGCAGCACTGTACTGGGGCCGGCAATGCCAAGACAGCTGGGAACTCAAGACAGGGAATGGAGTAAGGTATTCTCAGATAGGCTTAACCCTCTCAAACAATGATTTTCAAGGGTCACTTGAAAAACTAGCTTGGGTTTTTGGGGAAGTGAGAAATGTGACAACAGGGAAATACTGCCATTCCAGCTAGCTGAGTATATGTCCCTTGAAAATATTAATATGATTTATATAGAAATGTGACACTACCACCCACCTATCTGGAATTTTGTAAATAATCATGTTATTTGTGAATATTAATATGATTCACATTCTTGTCTTACAAATGTAAGATATCTGTATGTTATGTACTGAGCTTCAAGAATGTAACCACAGTGTACCCTACTGGAAAAGAACAGAAAGGTATATAAACTATATACCTGTGCAAATGTATGTTTTAATAGTAGATGCTGGAACATACAGAGTTAACTTGCAAAACTCTAAGAAAATAAGTTGGAATCAAATTGTTTTATGATTGTGCATTTATCTCTCAGTTTCAGTGAAGGAGACAGGATGTCTAGAACTAGAGGTTTCTTTCTATTGTCTTGAAACAGAAATAATTACTAAGTTTAAAATGTAAAGTGTTGTTATTACTCTCTGACTTCCTAGCAGTTGCACATCTGAGAGATAAGTATTTGTAACACAGAAATATTAGTATCTGTTTAGCCTGGGAACCGAAGGCAGGTGACAAAGAGTGACGTAATCTGAGATAACCCAGAAGTAATGTGATTATTAATGTAAGAACTATCTCAGAGAAAGACTTGGGAGTTTGTAATTCTCTTTGGACCTGGAAACACCATCTCTTCAGCACTTGCCTTGCTACTAGAAAATAGTAAGATTAGTTTAGATGTTTTCTGTATTTATTTGAGACTGTCTTGCAATGTTGTTTTAAAATATTTCCTGTGATTCTGAACTCTGTAATCACTGTGCTGAGTTATTGAGTATTGTCTTGTTCTTTTACTAAGTATTAGAGTACTTGCATATGCATTTGGTGACACAGTACGGGCCAGTCCTAAATAGCCTTGAATCTCTTGGTCACACTTACCATTTGGATAACAGTGACATTATACAGTAGGACTGAATACCCTTTGGTAAGGGCCTTATAGTAGCTGATAGGTAAGGGTGGCTGGTGACAGCTGGTACTAACTTATAGCCTGGGCAGAAGGGTAAGTAAGGCTAGTAAATCTGTGTCAGCATTTCCCAGGTGTGTGCATATGTTTGTATATCAATCAAATCTCAAAGTGTGTGTGTGTCAGCTACTTAGGCGGGGACATGAAACACTGGTTGGACAGAGAGGGTGCTGGAGGTCTTAGCTTGGCCACTCAGCTGATATCTTAACCCTCTACCTGTGCCAGTGGGGAGTCTTGTTGGGGATATGGAGAAAGAGGGAGAAACCATCCAAAGACTGACTGTGATCTCTGTGTGCTCTTAAGGGAAATTTTACTTTACTGTGTGTGTACTTGTCATCTTCTCAATGTGCACATGTGATACAGGTGGTGAGGATTGAGGCTCCTTGATTACTGAGCCAGTGCAGGGGTGTCACAGGGACAATGAGTCATTATATGCTTTAAAGATCAGTCAATTAGTTTGGCACCAGTCATTAGTCTGTGTCATGCCCTACTGTAATATGTTACCATCATCGGGGGACTCTGTATGACTGTATCCAGTTAACAGTCATCTGTAAACTTTGCAAACCACAGGCCATCAACTGTTGCATGTGCTTTAGAGTAGTAATTTCCACACAGTTGAGGGCACAGCACAGATGCTTGTGATATTCCACTGGTGAGTGGGCTAGTAGCAACCACAAATAGTCAGGACTTCAGAAATGTTTATTAAAAAGAAACAATAAAATGTATTGTATAACGTCTTGTCTGCACCAGCCTTTACAGACTAGAAATCCTCACCACTACACATTTCTTATATAATGCTCCATTTAATCAACAACTAATTAAACAATTCAATTAACTATTTCTGATTGCAATCCAAATTTAATCCTTTGGGGACAATGTATCAAACTTTAAAATAAAAATTGTTTCTTTATAAAGCAATTTATTTTTAATGTTAATTTCATGAAATGGCTCATAAACAGTTTGTTCCAAGCCTGTTGTCTGTTGCTCCTGTACACTACTATTGTGGAAAGTTTTGAAATGCATGGCAATTGGACTCTCTATCTTACATGTTTTTATATGCCTAACATGCTCTTTAATTCTCATAAAAAAAGATCTGTTACTTTCCCCAATATAAAACTTCCCACTTGGGCACCTCAATGCATATATAATCCCCACACTATCACACCCCAAATTACCCTTTATCTGAAAGCTTCTGCCATTCATTTTTGGGAAACTATAAACTACAAAACTATAACAAGAACATTCCCACAAGGAATTGTCCCTTTTTTAAATCACCTCCCTACTTATACTGTCTACAGGTCCAACAAACTTCCCATGGACTAAAATATCAACAATATACCTGCCTCATCTATATAAAATACATGGCTTATTTTCTGAAATATTACATAAATCCTTGTGTTACCAAAAAATTCCAATAATAATTCACCAATTTAATCAATTCCTTCGAAAACAAAGTATACCTGGTGACAAAAAATACAGGTTCTTTGTCCACCTTTCCTTTTTACAAAGAATGTCCATAATTATATCCTACAACATTCTTACTCTCAATTCCATTCAGTTTATTCACACTAGCTAATAATATCCCATCCTCATCACCCTTTCTACTAAACATACTAATAGTTTTCTGTAGTTCCCTCTTAAACTCCCTCTCATCATTAAAACGTCTCTTGAGTTTCACAAACTTCCCATAAGGCAGGGCCTGTAATGTTTGTGGGGGGATGACAACTATGTCCATGTAAGAACTGATTCCCACTCTCAAACTTTCTATAAACCTTGGTCTTAATACCAGAATCTATAATGCCCTAAAAAGACTGCTTATGTCCAGTTAACAGTCATCTGCAAACTTTGCAAACCACAGGCCATCTACTGTTGCATGTGCTTCAGGGTAGTAATTTCCACACAGTTGAGGGCCCAGCACAGATCCTTTTGGTATTCCACTGGTGAGTGGTCTAGCAGTGGAGGTGCAGTCCCCAACATTGATAATGTGTGTTTTGTTGTTGAGTAGTTGATGATCCATCTAGTATTTTATGGTCTACTTCCCAGATGGGAGATCTTCACTATGAGACATGAATGGGGATACTGTCAAATACCTTGGATAACTCATTATAGGCAGTATGTCCTGTAGTCCGTCATCCAGGTCTTTGTGGTCAGTATCCAATAAGTCCATAATGGTCAGTAAGCAAGATCTGCCATTGGCAAAATCAAAATGGGTAGGATCAAGTGTTTTAAAGGTCAGCTATGACCCTGTGGTTATAGTCCATGCTGATTTCTGCACTATCCTTGTAGATAAGGCTTTTTAGATGCATGGGTCAATAGTTGTACTTCTGCATGTTGCCAGATTGATGTGCACTGTGTAGCATACAACATTTGATATTACATTTTGTAGTGTGGTTGATATATGTGTGGAAAAAGTACTGAGACCCTAGGGTTGAATTACTTGGGGAGGTGCCAACACATGGATGTATTTTAAATAAATGACATATAGTTAGATAGGACCTTCAGTTTATAATGTTTCCATATATAATTGCATGTCATACAAAGGAAATGGACAGTAAATAGCAGTAATACAGCATAATATATATATTCACATACCTCAGCAAGCAGTGGGTTTATGCAATGGTTAGCAAAGTGTATACGCATGCAAGATACACATGTTTGTGCATAGGTAAGCAGTGCCAAATGTGAGCTGCATTGCTAAACTCTGACAGTACTAAGTCTCTGGAATATACCTGCTACTTAACTGGCTCTGTGGCAGTACATATTAATGCAGGGCCAGAAGATACTGGGTTTGAATACAGTTGCATCCAATAGTTTTAACTACTCTTGCATTACTGTTGCTACCCGTTGGTGCACAATAATGTAGTAAAGAAAATAAATGGGGAAGATAGGACAGTGGTGAAATAGGGAGAAAGCAGAGGAAGAGCAAAGGGGAAGCAGGACAGGAATGTGCAGGAGGAAGGTAGGAAAGAACCATAGCTATCCTTTTCTTAAACAGTGCAAAATGAACATATGTACAAAATTTTAACTGAATTTGGACTGTCACCTCCAGAGAGAGAGGTGACCACAGCACAATCATGTTGTATAGCCAGTTGGACTGAATCAATTGTGTCAAGAAGACATGTGCAAAATGGAGAGCTATCTATGGGACGATTTTTTTATATTTTTGTGGGACAGATGTCCATTTTTTTTTTTGAGAGAGAGAGGAATGTTGGGAAGGGACGTAGGTATGTCTGGGTCAGGTAATTCGGATAGGTGAAGAAGCAATTGCAGACAGACAAGACAAACAATATAAGACACAGGGATCGTGATAGACATGAGGTTGGTGGATACCATGATTGGGGTGAGGGTGGGGACATGCCGGACCTATGGCTATTAAGCTGGCTGACAGTGAGAACTGAATCCTCACTCACTGGACTGTCATCACTGTCACCTCAGTTCACCACTGGCTAGAGCACTCGGTGTCTCCTTCCCCTCCTCCTCCTGGTATGATGTAAAATGAGGGAAAGTGCCTCTACAGCTTGCATAGGCAAGCACCAAGAGTCCAGTGCACAACCCTATGCACCATTCATTGCAACTGTGTGAGAGTGATAAACTCACCATCTTTGCCACTGCTCCCAGACAACATCACTTGACCAGCCACTGGGGCAGAACTAACTGAGGGGGCAGATAGCACAGGGGCAGCAGAGGCAGTGGTACCAGATTAGCTCCCAGACATGCTGGGCATCGATGCTGGAGCTGGTATGGGGCAGGTGGATCCTGTGAGGCAGACCTACTTCACTGTGCTGTGGAACATTTAGTGATGTGGTACGCATGGATGACATGGACACATTTTGACAACACATACTAAAATAAAAAAAATGAAAAAATAAAATAAAATAAAAAGTGAGATAACAGTTTGGGTGAGAGAAAAAAAGATACTATTAGTACTTTCATATGTGACATACACTGTATTAATACATTTATTTGCCTCTATTATCTTAACCTTTACTCTTAAGATTACCAGCTCCTAACAGATAACTTTTACTTTTAAGACTACCAGCTCCTAACAGATGCACACTATACTAAAGATTGCAGCAAGTATTACTTGACATGTGCATATGTTGTGCATATGCATGTTCCAATTATACAGATATGCATGCTCAATTTGATAAACTCTATAAAATACCCAGAAGGCTATCTTTAACTTTTAATGCTACAATAACACTATTCTACTCTTCTGCTGCATACATACCACATGATTCTCTCATCCTCGCCAGTCTAGTCCCAATGGCTCTTACACTGATCTCCTTTTCCATGACAGCTGTGGAAAAAACAGAACAAAATACCATTATAAATACCAGTCTTGCCTATATTCAACTTTTAAGCCTTACAAATACTCTCTGTACTTGATAATTACACATCTGTGGGATACCCGCAGTCCTAAATTCCTCAGTTCAAGCATCAATGGTATCCTTTTTCCTCCTCCATAGATCATTATAGTGATACCTACATTGGTCAACAGCATGTGCAATACTGGTGGCACTGGATACAGCCCAGGTCAAGCTATCCCAAGCTTCCACTTTATACTGGGAGTCAGAATAGTTCACATGCAGCAACCTGGCACTGTGGTGTTTAACTAGAAGTCCAATAAAAATTTTGGACTCTGGGACACCCCCATCTCTGTGCCATAAATGACATACCTTCTCCACTGATGTCTGCCATATCTACCATGGATCAATAGCAATGGAGACTGATGGTTTCCTGCCAGTTCCCATTATCACATCTACTGGGAGTGTGCACACTGTTTGAAAATGTTGCATTCCATGCACCATCACGCAAACATGGGGAGATGGTAAACAGAGTGCAACAGTGACAAGCAAAGCAATTTCAGGTTTACTGGATGTACAAACAGTTGTGTATGTGTGTTAGACAAATGTGAAGGCCATGGTAGTCCAGATAGCAGAAATATACTTACAGAAATACAGTACACAGTATTTCAGCAGTCATAGATTTGATAAATATGATAATACATAAATAAATAAATACATAACTGACACAATACTAGTGCCTCAGCCCTCATACATATAGTTAATATCAGATACACCATGTCAAGTGTTATAAGTGAGAGTGACTATAATGGGAAGTGGAACAATAGTAAAAGTATATGCTGTTGCCACAAGAATGTTGAGAAAGCACTTGTTTATGTTGCAGTTCATTGCTATAAACTGCAGTGTCACATCAGTAAAACAAAGGTTGCATACCCTGTACTAGAACCCAAGACCATCTGTGCTCCAGTCCTACACTTAACACCTGCTGCCACTGGATTAGTTACATGATATTCCCTATTTTACTAATCATTCTTAAGGGCTCATTGTTAACTGCAGTGCAACATCACTTAGTGGGTTTGAGTGATACCTAATAGTATTAACTGAATGCATCCAGTTTCTCTTTTTGGCTGTCTGGGTCTTGTCTGCTTCATGGGTAGGCCAGTTGTCCAGTTTATACACTGCTGTGCTTCACACAAACCAAATAATCACTACCAAACCTGGCATAAATTTTTCTCCATTTCCCATCTTTCTGCTAAGCAGACCATTGTGCAAACACTGGTCAATTAAAAAAAAAGGAAAGAAATGGGAGGAGCAGCATTGCAGCAAAGAATGAAACTCACTAAGCACACAACCAAATGCAACAGCATCTACAGTGATATCAAACCATACAAGTGTTATTTGTACACGTGAACCACCCTGTAAACACACTAGGTGCTTCCCAACAAGTAAAAAATGATAAAGTCACCACAACAACCACTGCAAAATGGAAACCAGATTTAATGGAGAGTAATAACAATTAAAAACATGACTTAGTGCTTTCCCCCATAAAAAATAAAGGCATCATCAGAGTCAACATATTACAAATGTCAGTTCCCTTATATAACATTAAATCACATGACCACCTCAATTAGATAATCAATGAAAAACTGCAGCTTCCTTAAAGGTAGGTACATTATTTACCAGACATCTCATCAGAAAAGCAAATCAACAAACCATAACATTTTAAAAAATGTGGAACCATTAAAAATAATGTGAAAATAGCAGATCTCATTAATGAACTCTCATTTTTACAATGTGCGAACAAAAATGAATGTGTAACAAATGCTCATTGTAAAATGAGAATTCAGGTGGAAGTGGAAATAATATCATATGCAGTTGGCAACAAAAGAAGGGCAGGATGGATGTTAAGGAACATAACCTGTGACTTGTGTGCTGCTTGCTTACATTTCCAACCTTACATCTAACACCTTGCAGATCTAACCTGACACACCCAATGGAAGTAAGGTGGCTGCTGTGTTTTCCTCCTCCCAACCACTACTCAGTCACACTTGCAATCCATTAAAAACAAACACTGAGGGAGTACCTGCACTATGTTTACATATATAATCTTAGTATACAGTGACTTCTATATATCATTTGATGATAAGCATGAAGTATTTTTATTTTTATCCTTTCCAACTGATTCAATACCTTTTGTGGCCAATCAATTACCCCAAAATTGTAAGTTAGAACAGGAAGAACAAATCGGTTTGCAATGAAATTGGAGTTCTTTTCAGTATTAATTTTAGTTTTCTAAAATATTACCTATTGAGTTTTGTTCAACATTTTCATGTTTTATTGTTGATCCTGCATCATTTTGCAAATAGTTATACACTCCCTCCTGCTCAAGTTCCTTTTTATCACATTCCTGTCTCTAACTGCTATTTTCTTGCTGCATCAGCTTTTCTACTTTAAATGCTGCTTTTGCACATTTATCAAAACCAAATGACATTCTTATAGCATCTGAAAATGTTTCAACCACTTGCAGTTGTGCTTTTAGTTCATCATCAAATGAACTTTGCAGTTTTAAATCATCTACAAAAAGAATTTGAGAAGTCTACATTTTGTTGTTTTCTGGGAGTCAGATGGTAGCCATCACCGAATCTGTTAAGTAGACAGCTTAATTGGTTAAGGGCAAGACAAAAGAGGAGCAGTAACAAAGAGCCACTCTGGAATATCCCCCTTTGAATTTTTATCCCTGGGATAATAATTTGTCCTCTATCATGGCTTAACTGCAAAGTGGTTTGCTACCGTTTCATGGTCACTATAATGCAATTGATCAATGTGAGGTATACCTTATACAGCTATAAGCACTCCTTTAAACATGAATGTGTGATGTTGTCAAATGCTTGTTTGTAATCTAGCAATGCCATACTTAGGTTCTTCCCCTTTTTTACAATTCTCCATTATGAGTTTATTTAACAGCAAATGACCCTTTTGGGACCCCTTAGTTCTATTGCCATAACTGAGTTTACTTCTAAATTACTATAAATTCTGTCAGCATCAATTCCAGTATAGAGTTCATACATCATTGGAATGCAAGTTATTGGACTATACTTTTTAGGATAGGTTGGTTTCAGTTCAGGGTGCACATCTAAGTAGTTCATACTTAGGGCTACATTTTCTTGTAAAGATGTTAATACTTTTAGCCAGAAGTTAGATACTGCATCTGAACCTGTGGTTTTCCGCTTAGGAGCCTTTCTTAATATTGTTTCACTTACTCTGGCGGTTACTTCATCCCATTTTATATGCTGTACATTTGAACTTCTTACTCTTTCTTTTACTTCATCTATTGATTCAGCATTTTTGTTATGTTCCATAGGGTCATCATAGATATTTCCCCAAAATATGTCTATTTCTTCTTTTTTGGTGGTGTTTCTATTCCTTTTGCTTTGTTTCCCAATTCTCTATAAAACTTTTTTTTGGGTCATCTATCAATTGGTTAGTTTGTACTTTTCCTTTATTTTTATCTGCATATCTTCTAAGTTTTTCTGCCTGTCCTGATATGTTTAATTTATTATTTACAATAGTGTAAAGCAGATCCTGGCCTGTTTTAATACTGTGCATTTTTTTATCATGTCTATCTTTCTAAGTGTCTTTGTTGATTTGTTTCCTCGTCTATACTCTTCTAACAGTGACACTTCTTGTCTTAATTGCTTTATAGTTTTCTCTATTCAATACTTCCATGATGACATTTGATTTCTCAGTTTCCTTTACATTACTGCCCTGTATGTCTGTAGTAAGACTTCATCTGTGATGAGTTTAGCTGCACAGTAATACAGTATATCCTATTTACGTCTGTTGTAACACATGAATTTCTGTTAATAGTCTTAATTACTGTATTCATTTGTTTTATCAGACTGCTAACATTTTGTCTTATTGACTTTCAGTAATATATTTTTTTCATCGATCTTAATATGTCTAACCAGCTGAATTAAATCAAGCAACTCTTCCCTTAGATATTTTTCTTCTAAACTGAGGGTACATTCTTTATTCTCTCTTTCCTGCATGTATTCTACAGAAAGTTACAGAACATATTTCTTACATATTCTCTTCATCTGCATCCTGCATTATCCGTCACTCTTTCATAAGGAAACCCACTACTCTATCACTTCATAACAGTGACTATGTCAGAGTTGTCACCATTTCCAGTTCCTTCCCTTGCTGTGATCCCCCAACTGAACTTTTGTACTGGTTTCCTACTAAAGGTTCCGGAGTATCTTCATGTGGCAACTGGTCAGATGCTTCCCATTCCACCTGTTTTTCCTTAATTTGGGGACTCACGTTTCATCATGCTGTGGTGTTCCCAGAGTTGGATTTTCTACACTAAATCTTTCAATTTGCAGTCAATCCATAACTTCAGTTTCTCTTTCTTTAATGCCCCCATTACTAATCCTCTTTTCTACTTCCCTCTTTGTTTTCTCATTTTTTTATTGTAAAATTTTCCATAGCTGGATGCCTTTGCCTGTATTTCTCTTCAAATACCTTTGGTTCTGCTTTTTTGTATTAATTAGGTTTGCTTTCTTCTTTGCATCAGTATCACGCCATATTATATCTGTTTTTCCCCATGCCCATATTTCTTCTTTAGATGTCTCCCTGTCCATCTTTTTTTCTTACTTTAGGAACCCATGGCTCCATCATGCTGTGACATAACCTGTGTTAGACTTTCTATACTAAATCCATATTATGACAATATTAAGAGATCTACGTACAGTATTCACATGAACTTGAAGTCCTAACACAGCTGTTAAGAGATTGTTGCTTTGAAAATAAATGAGTAAAAAAAGATAGCTGTTGCTAAACTATTCATGCTGACTTAGATGGTTACAATTCTAAAAAATGGACACAGGCCTAACATTTTTTGATTGTGCTTCTTTCTGCTACCCTCTCTGCTGATGTAATCCTACTTGCATATACCTCCTACTAGCTACCATTAATCTGGTTTGCTATCTGTATGAACATATTTTTTGCTTTACTGAAGCCCTTCAGAGTCACACACCTCTTTATGCTTAGATCTGGTCAGTAACTGTGATAACCAATTTGTTGAGCATTGGTGCATAGAGTGGACCCTGTTGAATGAATCAACTCATGACACCTAATAAGATGAATTAACACATCTTGACTTAGTTGAAAACAATCAGCAGGTAGGGAAATAACAAAATAATTTTTGTAGTAGACAAATCCCCCATGCAGTTGCCCTGTGTGGGGCTGAATCCCCTACACATCCCTTCTGAAATATATTAAATCCAAGATGGCACTGGATCAGAGAATGTGGAGGTCAGTCTATTTGTAGAGAATTCTGATCTCAACAAACAGAACTATTCCTCCAATATCCATCGCAGTGCATGATGAAATAGGATTAAATATGTTGGCTTACTAGATGAATATTACACCCAATAAAAGAACCTCAGCTGATAAGTTTTAGAAAAATTTCCCCGTGGCAAAATGGACTACATGTCCAAGTTTGTTTGACCATCTTTCAGGGTAGCTGTCTTGTGGTGCTTGTTGTTAGAGGAAAATTGACTAACAAATGGACTTCTTAGTTATTAGAAGGCATCAGTACATATCTGGCACATTTTTGTAATGCTTAGCACTATCAAACTAGACTGCCTGCCTAAGAATGCTAGATTTGAGGCCTGTGCTTATTCCTTGTGGAGATATTTGTCTATCTAGAATGTATCCAGAGAGTGAGTCTTACAGTGGAACCCATTTTACTTCAACTTTATTCTGTGTTTTGTTTCAGGTTAAAGGAAATCTTGGAATGAACATTACAAGTGCACTTACTGCTGGCTTTCTGCTCTGCACATATGTCAGTGAGCTCTGCATTAGCTTTCTACTATATTATCCATCATACTATAGAGTAAGTAAACATTTGTTCAGAGACAGAATGGGGCAACCAAAGTATGGATAGCATTATATGTATGTAAGTCATACATGGAATAGCATTATTTTAATTTAAATCACTGTGGTACCAACATTCCAATGCCATATTAGATTTATTCTGCTGTTCTATCTTCAAATTTGAGAGTACAGTAGTATGCACAAGACACATGCTATACAACAATGTAAAAATCACCTAGAAATTCTAGCAAATGACAAGAAATGCATAAGGGGGAAATAGAAGAAAGACAATTCTTATTGCTGCACATGGTGTCTGGAACATTTGAAAATGTTCAGTCTGAAGAAGTCTTTGATTCAGATAAAGGTGTCATTTTATTAAACATTTGTTACCTGGAAAAGTCCGACTTGGAACATGTCAATTTTCAGCAGAGACACAGGTAGAAACACTCCAGATGCATGTCTTTGCAATGTGGGAGGAAACCATAGCACCCAGAAGAAACCCACACAAATGGAGGGAGAACATGCAGACTCTGCCACCAAAGGAACCCCAGCTGAGAACTGAACTGGAAAACCTCTTGCTGTGCGGCAACAATGCTAACTGCTGCACCACTACGTGTTCACGATTATTCAAAAAATAATCCTGTTTCTCCATCAGTCTTTGTTCAAGCAGGACAATAGAAATCTATTTGGTTTTATTTAATGTAAAAGCTACCAGGTATGAAACGTGAAGCAGCTCTATATGGAAACATAATAATAACAAATGCTGACAAAGGAATTAACACCAGGACAAAACAGATTAGTTAAATGAGTTCCTTGTCCCTATGCACACATGCCATGGATAAAATGCAATATGTACCCCCACATACAGATACAAACACAGGCCCCAAGCACTGAGCCCAAGATATATAAGCTTACAAGGACACTGGTTTCCTTTCACCTGTGGTCTCAGTTGCCTACTCTAAAGTTCTGAACTACCATATGCAGCTTACATGCTGTGTGTTATAAATGATTTGTGAGCAGTTAAATCTAGAAATTTTACATTAAGCTGTGTCTATCCCTTTCTGTCTCTTTCTGTCTCTGTCTGTATATCTATATGTGTATACAAATATAACTATATATATATATATATATATATATATATATATATATATATATATATATACAGTAGATATAAAATGTGTACACACCACTGTTAAAATGCCAGGTTTTTGTGATATAAAAAATGAAACCACAATAAATCATTTCAAAACTTTTCCCACCTTTAATGTGACCTATAAGCTGTACGAAAAATATAAAAAAATAAAAAAAGTACAATAAGCTGGTTGCATAACTGTGCACATCCTTAAACTAATACTTTGTTGAAGGACCTTTTGATTTAAATACAGCATTCAACTTTCTTGGGTACACACCTGACATCAATTAAAGAGACTCTGATTAACCCCAAATAAAGTTCAACTGTCCTAGTAGGAATTTCTTGACATTTAATCAGTTGCCTTCTACAGCAAAAGCCATGGTTCACAGAGAGCTTACTCATCAAAGCATCAAAGGGATCTAATTGTTGAAAGGTATCAGTCAGAAGGGTACAAAAAATGTCCATAGCATTGGATATACAATGGAACACAGTCAACACAGTCATCAAAAAGTGGAGAATATATGAGACAACAGTGATGTTGCAAAGAACTGGACATCCCTCCAAAACTGATAAAAAGACAAGACAAAAATTGGTCAGGGAGGCTGCCAAAAGACCTACAGCAACACTGAAGGAGCTGCAGGAATTTCTAGCAGTACTGGATGTGTACTACATGAGACAACAATGTCCCATATTCTCAATATGTCTGGGCTATGTGATAGGGTTGCAAGATGGAAGCCTTTTCTTGCACAAAAAAAAAACATTCAAGCCTGGCTAAAATTTGCAAAACAATAAATCAAGTCTCCCAAAAACATGTGGGAAAATGTGTTATGGTCTGATGAGAGCAAGGTTGAACTTTCTGGCCACAATTCCAAAAGGTATGTTTGGCGCAAAAACAACACTTCACATAACCAAAAGAACACCATCCCCATGGTGAATCATGTGGTGCAAATATCATGTTTTAGGGTTGCTTTTCTTCAGCTGGAACTGGGGCTTTAGTCAAGGTGGAGGAAATTATGAACAGTTCCAAATACCAGTCACTTTTGGCCCAAAACCTTCAGGCATCTGCTAGAAAGCTGAATATGAAGAGGAATTTCACCTTTCAACAAGAGAATGACCTCAAGCATATATCCAAATCAACAAAAGAATGGCTTCACTAGAAGAAGATTAAAGTTTTGGAATGGCCCAGGCAGAACCCAGACCTAAATCCAGTAGAAAATCTGTGGGGTGACCTGAACAGGGCTGTGCAGAAGAGATGCCCTCACAATCTGACAGATTGTGAGTGCTTTTGCAAGGAAGAGTGGGCAAATATTGCCAAGTCAAGATGTGCCATGCTGATAGACTCCTACCCAGAAGACTGAATGCTGTAATTAAATAAAAAGGTACTTCAACAAAGTATTAATTTAAGGGTGTGCACACTTATACAACCAGCTTATTGTACGTTTTTTATTTTTTATAGTTTTTTCCCCTAAGAGATTTGTTTATTTTCCAACTGAATTGTACAGGTTACAGGTCACATTAAAGGTGAGAAAAGTTTTGAAATGATTTATTGTGGTCTAATTTTTTATATCACAAAAGCCTGGCATTTTAACAGGGGTGTGTACTCTTTTTATAGCCACTGTATCTATCTATCTATATGTATATATATCTATATCTATATATATATGTATATATATATATATATATATGTATATATATCTATATATATATATATATATATATATATATATATATATATATATATATATATATATATATATATATATATATATATATATATATATATATATATATATATATATATATATATATATATATATATATATATATATATATATATATATATATATATATATATATATAGATATATATATATATATATATATATATATATATCTATATATATATATTCTGTATCTATATGGGTCTACTTTGTTTCATTGAAAGCTCATTTTACTGAATTTGAATTCACCCTGACCAAATTGCTAAAAGCTCAAATTACTGAAAACTCATTTCACTGAATCTCATTTCACTGAAGGGCAGTAGAAAGCTAGATAAGAGGCAAAAATAACCACTCAGACAAAGGGCAACCGTAAAGCATTCCTTAACTATGTCAGAAACCTCAGAAATAATGCCCAGTACTGCACAGAGCTAATAACAAATGATATCACATACACAGGACCCTGAGGACATAGCCAGTCTACATTCCCATATTATATCCCCTTATCTATACACCCCCAATTGTCCCAACATTAAGTCTTCAAAGCACTTTTCAAGTTCAAGAGCACTGCTTCTATTTGTCCAGATAGCCTAACAGTTTGCCAACTGGCCTGCCTGAAATAGGACCTGAAAAATTCCCTATAGAGGCTATTCAGTATCTACCTCCATGCAGGATTTGTGCAGGAGAAGTTCAAAACAACAACAATCTCCCTGAAAAGAGGCAGGGGGCATCAAAGGCACCAGGTAACTACAGACCCACAAGTCTTACAAGCCTTCTCTGTAAGGCTATGGAGAGGATCATTATGGAAATAATAAATAAGGACATAGGTAAACCACAGACTCTTGACACAAGTCAATTCAGTTTTGTCAAGGATTGTTTAACCTGGATGACTTCGATGAAAAGGCTAATAAAACAATCGATAAAGGAAAATCCATGCACACCACGTATCTTGAACTCACACTGTCCCACACTCAGTTTTTGTTGATAAAGTCTCCCAGCCAAATGTTATTACCTATGTAACACATTTGATAGCAAACTGGATCACAAACAGAACCCAGGAAATTAGGGTAGGTGACTTTACTTCTTCTATCACTTGTCACTAGTTGTGCACTCTGTGCTTCAGATCATGGGACATTCCTCTTTGACATTTACTTCTTTGAAGTCAAAGTTAACTTTAAGGGTTTATAGTTGATCAGGTTTGAAAATGACTGTAAACTAGGTGCCATCATAAACTCCCCAGGGATACCATGATCCCTCAAAAGGGCATGTCCCAAACAAATATTTGGTGTCATAACCCTGTACTATACCTTAATGCTAAAAATGGTCCATGTAACTGTCACATCAATAACATATGCCCCTCCCCCCCAGAAATCAATCTGCTAGTTAAGATGCTGGGAGCCTATGTGGATGACAAACTCTCCTTCAATTGCCTTATATCCAGTATTATAATAAAACTTTCATCGTACAGATTATTACTAATGGTAAGTCATCTAAATCAGATCATTCCACTGTAGTTAGCATTTATTAGACCAATCTTGAGTATACGTTTAGGTCATACCTTTCAACATCTTAGAGCAAGAAATCTGGACAAAGCCATAAATAAAAGTGGGACAGAGGCCCAAAATAGGGACAATTTTTAAATATTGCTGTTACAAACTTAAAAAATTAATAGAATAACAGGTTTTGCATTAGCTTGAAATTTCTGAAGGGTATGAAGTCTGAAACTCAAACGTCTGTCATTATTTTCTAATTTCAGTCTTTAATGATTTGTCACTAATTTGCCAAACAAAACACAATTTTATGGAAAATGGACAAAAAATATGAGGCAAAAATCTGGACATCCTGTGAAAATCTCTGTGGTTGTGAGCTATGTGTAAGGTATATACCTCTCCAAACAATGCAACTTGAACAATCACAATGCTTTCTCCCCAGGAAAATCGAGGGCCTGGATCATAAAAAATACATTGACCATCTCAATGCTTTGTCCCTCTTCCTTCTATCATACAAGTTATTGAGGACAACCTTTGCCTCAAATACGGTGCCTTAACAGACTCTATCTTCTCAGATCTACTGCACATCTGCAAGTCCAATGGTGGCACAAATTCATAGATTCATAGATTGCTACTAGGCTAATGACCCAGGGGATCTTTCTAAGTCTAGCCAAGTTTTCCCAAAAGAATAATGATGTCCTGTATCAAAACAGGACATTGAGGGCCAGGCATTTATAAGCTACCTCTGTCCATATACGGAACATGGGTGCCAAGACTGGCGTAAATTTCCTATTCAGTCAGCTTCAAGGAGTGTAACTGCGTACTTGAGGTCAATACAAAGTATCAGGTCTTCAGGAAATCCAAGGACTTGGATGAAAAGCAGTCAGAATTCCAGGAAAAAACAGCCCAAATCCACCATTCGATAAATAGTTTAATAGCTCAGGACATAAACAGCATAAATAGCAGAGCAAAGCTTTCGAGTAAAAGACTCTTCTTCAGTTTTTAATAAAATTGTCCTATCATAAATGCTGCTATTATTAAGTTTATACTTTGATTGGCTGTGTGGTTGTATATATGCTTGTGCTATGGTAGGACAATTTTATTAAACACTGAAGAAGAATCTTTTACTCGAAAGCTTTGTTCTGATATTTATGCTGTTTATGTCCTGAACTATTAAACTATTTATTGAATGGTGATTTTGGACTGTTTTTTTTCCTGGAGTACTTGAGATCAACAGATTAAATACAACAAGTAGTAAAAACAATAAAAAACAGATCTCAACACCAGAAATAAAAAAACTCACTTATTTTAATACTAATACAAAAAGCAGAGTTTTTGGGAGAAGTCCCTTCTTCAATACATATAAAACATACTTCAAATAAAGAGTTTTTAAATGCAGCATGTGATCTTATCTCCCAGTAAAAATTCAGCTTGTTATATAGAGAACCTAAAGTTGTTCAGCTTTAGGTTCTCTTATAACAAGTATTCAAAAACTCTGTATTTGAACCTTGTTTTATATGCATCGAAGAAGTTACTACTCCCGAAAGGTCTGTCTTTTTGTATTTGTATTAAAATAAGTGACTTTTTTATTTCTGATGTCATGATCTTGTTTTTATTGTGTAAATATCCTATTCCCCACCCACGGGTCTAGGTTACACATAAACTGGGTAATAGTCAAACTCAGCTTCCATGGATGGCCCATTCCATAAGAGGGGCAGTCTCTGGGATACATATCTGTCTCTCCAGCATGTTCTGTTTAAGTTACAGACAAAATTCGAGTCCCTAGACTTTCTATTTTTGGTATTCTTTGAATTACGAATATGTAGGAGATTCATAAATGAATGGCTTGTGGATGCCTTTTAAGCCAGGCATAGATCACCCCTCAGCAATCGATAGGAGGCTGAGTAGAGGGTAAGGACTATGAGGCACTCTGCATAAGGCAGGTTTCTTACACCTTGTATTCTTTTTGAAAGGAACCTCTGAGGTCACTCCAGCTGCTGCATATGCCTGGTCAAGTACATACCAAAGGGAGCACTGTACTCTATGATTGGTATGATAAGAGCAGAATACAGTGGGATAATGATCTGTTTGGATCTAGATGCCATGCTTTTACTTATATGTTGTGCAAAATAAAAGGACTTCCTCACAGCTGTGGCCACATGGTGGTTGAAGATAAGGCTGCTGTCTATGTGCTTACCCAGATCCCTGACCACTGGGTAAACTCTTGGGGTGTATTATCAACATGGTAATTAGCCAGGATGGTTGAGTTTTCTAAGGGTACAATTATGCATTTCATAGCACTGAGTTGAAGACCATAGCTTTGGCAGTATTTGTTAGTAAGACATAGACCTTTTTGAAGAATGCTAGTGTCTGCAGGGGAATTGGCGAAAAACCCCAGCTTGCAATAATATGCAAACTTAGTCAGCCATAAAACTTCAGCAATTGCTTCCATTTCAGAGAAATAGATGCTAAAATGGAGCAGGCCCAGTACTGAGCCATAGAGGGCTCTGCTAGAGACTGGCATCTTGGTGGAGGTGGCCTCATCTATTTTGACTTCCTGCATCCTATCAGTGAGCCAGTTGACTATCCAATGGGTGATAAATGGGTTTAAACCCAAATTACTGAGCTTGTCTATAATGCCTGAGTGGGGTATTGTATCAAAAGCCTTGGCTAGTCTTACCTTCATCCAATGCTTAAGTGACCCTCTTAAAAAAGTCCACCAGATTTAACAGGCATGGGCTTCCTTTAGCAAAGTCATACTGTGATGGATCCAGTGTTTGCAGGTTACCAATGTCCTCATTAATCATGTCTATGATGATTCTTACCATGGCCTTACATATGAGGCTGCTAAGACTTATGGGCCTGTTGTTACCTGGATCAGGGGAAGGACTGTAGCCATCTTCAATTCCTTGGGTAAAAACTTGACTGACGTCTCCAGTTGAAAAGTGATTCAATGGACCTGAGAAGCCACATTTTATATTATTTTTTTAAAACATCCTGGGATGTTATCAGGGCCCATTGATGCAGTAATTCTGGCCTTGGTAAGTGCATTGATGACCTGTTCCTTAGTAATGGCTGTGGGATTGTTGTATGTGGTATGTGGTATTTCTTTTGGACTATCAAGGAGAAGTCAAGGGAAATGTTTGAGCTGAGCCTGTCAGCCAAAAGGTTGGCAATGGCTTCCAATGCAGTGGGGGTGATGCCATTTACAATAAGACCTGTGCATTGTTGTGTATTTCCCCTTGGGTTACAGACATAGCTGTAGAAAGCTTTGTGGTTGTTATTTGCCTGAGAAGCTATTTTTTCTTCAAATTTAGCTTTTGAAGTGTTAATTAACCCTCTTAACTGCCTGCTTAGGTTGGTCAGGTGGTTTTTGGTATGCATGGCTTTGTTCCTCCTATTCTTGGCCAAGATTCTTTTTCTTTTGTTGTATAACCAGTTGATTTTGTGATTCCACCAGGTTGGCTTATCTTTTGAGTTTGTCTTAGTCTTAATATAAGTGGGCACAAAGTGCTCTATACAGCTATCAATATAGGTTCATAAGTTCATAGGTTCATAGGAAGTTGCTAGGCTAATGGCCCTAGGGCCTTAACAAGCCTAACCATGTAATACTGTTGTTCCCTAGTTGATCATAGTTAAATGGTCATTGTTAGCAAACCAAATCAGTGATTAGCACTGATTGCCACTGTCCATGAGGGACATAGGTACCACCCCCGGGGTGAATTCACGGTCTGCCTCCCAATTGTCAAGGTTGAGCTATACAGAGATTTTGTAAATAGCTCAGTATATGTTATGGTGTTTACTGGGTTTGGAGGTGCTTGGAATTTAGCCAAAGTGTCACTTATTAGAGAGAGGTTAGCTTTGGAATAGTTCCTAAAGGTTCTTGGTTCTGCTGGATCCCCAGATTTAATTTTTATTTCAAGTATTACTGCTTTATGGTCAGATCTGACGAGCATAGATGGCTACATCGCCTGCCCACCCCCCATTTTCAAGACTACTAGGTCAAGGATGTTTGTACCCCTTGTAGGAGAAGGAACCAAATGTTCCAGAATGTTAGTATTAACAATGTTCAAGAATCGTTGGGCTTATACATTAGAAGGGCTGTAGGATTCCCAATTTATAGAGGGGTAGTTGATATCTCCTATCAATATCATATTGGGTTGAATGGTGAGGGACTCTAGTACATTGAGATAGGTAATTTGGGTTTTCTGGGACATGGAGAGGGATGCATAGATTTCATGGATATGGTACAAAACCCTGTTTATGGTGAGTTGCACATGTATGTGATCCAATAAGTCATACACTTTAACTAGTCTGGTTATGAGATTGGTTTTAATATAGGCTGAGACTCCTAAATCTTTATTTCCCTCCTGTGAAGTAACTGGTCTAAACGTGTGAAAAGTATAATAACCTTTCATTGCTTGGATACTCTCTGTGACTTTAAACCATGTTTCTGTTACTACACAGATGTCTACACTCTTCAGGGAGAGGAAGGCTTGCAGGGAGAATAGTATCTTGTTAAGATTTCTAGCACTGAGCACTATGACCTTTAGATATTCCTTCATTGGTTCAGTTAAGTTGGTAGGTTTATCAGTTTGGCCTTGCCTAAAAAGGCACTATGGGACTGGAAAAGATCTTTGCCAATATCCAAGAACCTTGAAGGGATAAATGCAGACCATCCCTGAAAAGCAGCATGGTCTGCCAACCATGTCCTCCCAGGCTGTCAAATATTGTACCCCCAAGCTAATTGATAAATTAATAATTTTTGGACAGTAATGTGTCATCATCCTTGTTAAAGATGCTCAGGGCTAGGCTCATATCTGCTTGAGACACATAATCAGCAAACTCTATAATTTCTTACTTCATATAGTCAAGGGAGGTACTTCTTTGGTCATTAACACCCACATGGACTATGACAGAGTCATACTGGTAACTGTGGTTCAATGACCTGAGTGCCTGTGTGACTTGATGGATCCTAGCCCCAGAAAGACCACTAACTGTGACTCTCTCCTTACTCAGTCTGTTGAAAGGCACATCAATGTGCCTCACTACAGAATCACCAATAAACATAAAATGTGTCTGTGCACTGATTTGCCTTAAGGGCTTAGCAATGAAGGCATTGGATACAGTATTTTTATGTGTAGCTGTGGGTGGTGTTTTAACAGATTGTTTACGTGATGGCTGAGGACCCCTTCTTTGATTCTACTGTGTAGAAGGTTTCAATGTTTTAGGAATCGTACCGATAAGTACCTCAGAATAAGTAGGTTTATGTCTAGGGTCTTTACCCTATGCAGTATGTGTGGTGCAAGTGTCATTAACAACATCTATAGAATTACTTTTGGTTGTATGAGAGAGTTTTCCTCAAGCAGTAAAGTGTATTTACACTTCTTGCATGCTTTATTTGTTTTATAAAAAATTATTGGGTTGTCAGTGTACATGGGGCAATTGCTACAGTCCCTCTGAATGCACATCTCAACCAGAACAGCCACAGAGAGCAGCAGAAACTGCACATATATGGCTATTGATCTACTAGGTTGGTGTTAGGAAAATTTAAATATTGAATTATGTCAATAAGACATAGAACATAATAAGCAACACTCAGGTATGCGCAAACTAGATGCTGTACTAGTTAAAATGCCTAGACAATAATGCCACAGGAATGTAGACTACAAACCTTCCTAATGAAAAATAACTGTTTTTTCAGCCTAAATGCTTAAACTAGAACTAAGTCACTTTTAGAATAACAGACACAGTAAGCTTCAACCAGCAATACCCACCTCAAAAGGGCGTAGGCTATGCTCTCCTGCCACAAGAGTTTAGATCACAAAGATTCATAATGTAAAATAACTGGTTTGGAGCCCAAGGGCTTAAATCAGAACAAAGGCACTTTTTGAACAACAGACACAATAAGCCTTCAACTAGCAATTCCCAACATAGAAGGGTTTAAGCTGCCTCCCTGGTATCTACTTCTCTGAAGTCCAGGCCAACACTAAGGGACTCAGGCTGACAAAGTTTGCAGACGGTTGCAAGTTTGGAGCTATTATTAACTCCCCAAGTGACTGTGACATCCTACAGAAAGGCTCACTGAGACCAATGACTGGTGTCTGAACCATGGCCTTAAGCTCAATGCCAAAAAATATGTTGTCATCCCCTTTGGGAAAAACCCAGTTTCCGTGAATTACCACATCAATGGTAGTCCACTGAGCACAGAAGGCATCATAAGAGATCTGGGAACACAGGTTGACAGCAACATCTCTTTTAACCACCACATTGCCACTGTGGTCAGAAAGTCCTTCTATGTGGCACATCTCATTACTAAGGGTTTTGCATCTGGGAAGAAAGAGGCCATTGTCTCCCTCTACTCTTCCCTCATTAGGCCAATCATTGAGTACAATGCCGCTTTTGGCATGTACCTCACTAAACACCTGCAACAACTGCAGAGGCCACAAAAGTACCTCACAAAGAGGATCCTAGGCCTTAAACATTTGTCCTATATGGACAGACTTAAAAAACTCCAACTATTCTCTGTCTCATATCGCCTACTTAGAGACGATGTCTGCTTGACTTACAAAGCCATGTCTGCCTCAGCTCTGTAGAAATGCTACATCTAAAGAAATCCCAAGCCCTCCTAACCAAATGCGCCAGAGACCTCAACTTCATTATCACAATCAACAAAACATGCTGGCGGGACAGGTTCATAACCCAGAGACTGCCTATGCTATGGAACAGACTTGCCATATATGTCAAGCAGAGCACCTCACTGGCCCTCTTCAAGAGAAATCTAGATGAGTGGATTGGAAATAGAAAATTCACCTCAGGATCACTCCAGTGGCTTTATTCGATAGAGGCACTGGGAACTAAGATCGGGTGGCATGATACCATGGGTAATCCTATGGGCTAGGCTTGTAAAGGCTCCAGGTCCATTAACCAAGTACACACCTATGAACCGGGTTCCTATTAGAAGAGTGAATGCTTAAAATAGCGAATGCTCTTCTATCGAATTTGAAAACCCCAAACCGCAAAATGTCGAAGTTACAGAACAGTGACTTTTTTTCCTAGGGAAATAAATCGCTGGGCCATTCTCTGGACTTTGCTGTTTTCTTCACCATGGTGCAATCCCGAAGTTGGTATATTTAATTTGGGGGTTGAGGGGGCACATTCATATATTTTTTTGGATCTGCGATTTTTTTCCCCTTGGGTAAAAAACACTGATGCAAGCCTTCATCATTTTATAGTTTTGGGTTTTTCAGTTCAATAGAAGAGCGTTCGCTATTTTAAGCATTCACTCTTCTAATATAGACCCTATGAACCTATGAACAAGAGTGTAGACCATAAACCTTCCTTATGTAAGATAACTAGTTTGATGCCCAAAGTGCTAAAACTAAGAGGCTTACAATAACAGTTAAAATGTAATCAGGCTACTAACAAGCCGTAATAAATGCAGCAGATTAAATGCGACTGAACAATTTAAGAAAATGCAGCAAATAGCTGAATAAAATAGGAAAAAGCACAAATATATTAAAACCAGCTGAATAAAGTGTTTTTTTTTTCTTTCTTTTTTAGTAAGTGGAAAGGTAGGTGACAGAAGATAGTTCATATTTAAGAGGCTAAAAGGGAAGTTCTTTTCAGCTGATTTCTCTGTGCTCAGTAGAATGAGCTGATAAGATGAGACTGAGAGGAGTGTCCAAAATCAGATTTATAGTAATGGCGGGCAACTCAAGGACTACCAAGTTGAAAAGTACAATAATAACAGGTTGGATGGGAAAAATCAAATGCAGACACAGATCAGCAATAGTCAGGAAAGAACAGCAAGTCAAACAAGCACTACAGCTAAATAAAGATGCTACTAATTTCTGTAGTTAAATGAGGAATGCTATTTCTCAGCTCCTCCCATTAATTAGCTGGATGTTATTCATTGTCTGCAATGGAATTGTTTTCTAACTAACCCTAACTGAGACTCTTGAAACTCCAAAAAGAACAAACAGCTTAAAACAAAATGCAATATAAGAGATAAAAAATAGGAATAACCAAACCTTAAAGGAATAACTTTAATCCAAAATCAAATCCAGACAGAGATCAGTGATAGTCAGCAGAAAACAAGTCAAATATGCACTGCTCAAGAGATGTTAATATGTTCTACAACTAAAATAGAACATGTTGGAAGAAAAAGTATGTATTACAGAGAACAGCACTTCTTTGGAATCATCTTCCTCTCCACATGAAGCAAAGTACTTCCCTTCCTCTACTCAAATTTAATCTGGGCAAATGTATGGGAAATGCAAATTTACCCCCCCACCACCACCTTTAGTACTCATGACCCTTATGGATCAGGGCAATGTAAATATTCTGTCTAGCTCTGGGTTATTTTTACTTAAATTACAAGGGCTGTAAACTTCATGGGAATGCAGGTCAAGGCTTCTAAAGATTCTCACAGATAAGTAGCCTAATAAGTACCTATGATCCTATTTGCTAATTGACATGAGCTAATATATGTTTCACTTGTTTGGCAAAGTTGCATATGTTTCCCATTTTTGCACCAAGTATGTTCATAGGTTCATAGATTAGTACTAAGCTAACTGCCCTTGCGAGCCATTTTAAGCCTAGCCAGTTATCCCTTGTGAGACTCAAACCCTGCACCTTGTGTTTGTAAGGCAAACACCTTAACCATTAAGCCACCCTCCCAACCAAAGTGGAGATGCCGGGGATTGAACCCGGGGCCTCATACATGCAAAGCATGCGCTCTACCACTGAGCTACATCCCCTTGCTATATCATCTTTATGCCTTCAGAGGTCACAGTGGTGAAGGGTCTAGCACAAGACCTCAGTGCATAACTGATGTCAGTAGGTCACCTGTGGTTCATGATGATGGTAGGATACACATAACAAAGTTTGAAGGCACAGTGGCAGTTTCAGCACTGTTAACACTGTAGGGCACAGGCACATTCCCATGTGTTACTTGATAATGGAAGAGCTGGCTGAATATCTAACATTGCCTATGTTTAACACTGGACATCTTGTCCAGGTTAGCTCATCCAACTACACAGGAATTGCTAGTACAAATGGCATTCAGGATCTGCACATCTGCTAAGGTGTATGTACTCACCATATGGAGAAAACATCTAGCTGTGCATCACTGCAATGACTTCAGCTCATTTTCTGACTTGAGTGACCATTCAACTTGCATCCATTTCCTTGCACCACTACAGATGTGCAGGTCAGTGATACAGGCACAGGCAGCCACTACACCACAACCTGATAGAGACAGTAAGTGTACTACATGACCTTTTACAATAAGTGCAGCAGCCACAGAATCTGTGAGATAACTTGCACCACCTGCAAAATGACATGGCATATGGAGACCTGAAACAAGTATACATAATCGTGTCTGACTGGAATCCATTGATACAGCCCTGTGGATACTGGCAAATGCCTGTTGCAATGGTGCAAGGAAATGGATACACACTGAATCGTCACAGATAGGGTTGATATTGATGGCACCCACTGTACCAGAGACTAAATCACTTTCACTTCAGCCATGGGTGCCTCCAACCCTAAGCAATGACATTCTCATGCTTATTGACAATTTTTTTTTTTGGATTCACTGAAGGGATACCCCACCAGGTAAGACACTCTTAGTCCCACAGTTCCACAGCATCCCAATCCCTAGTTGTCCTACTCAGTGTAGTGGCAAGAAGTGGGTGTTCTCTATGGCATGGTTCTATGCAAGCTTTCACAGTGGTAAACTGTCCCTCCTGCAGCATGCATCCAGCCCTGACAATGCTGGCGCATATGGTACACCTGGCCAATGTTCATGACATGGAAGCCACACCCCAAAATATGATAACATGTGATCCCTGATTCCAGTAACATATCTAAGGTAGGTCAAGAGACTCAACTGCCTTAGGAGCACAGTGTTGGGGGAAGGTATGATCAGACAGTCCTGATCTCTTTTTAATGCAATACCAACTTTTAACCAGATTGAACCAGCTATGTTTCTGCCTGACTCTCCACTCTCTGCTATCTACTTGAGTAGCTAATGCATCCACCTCCCATATCCCTTTCACCTTTAGTAGCATTGTTGTTACTTGCTACTCTGCCACAACCCACCTGTGCAAATGGCAATGGCTGTGCTCTGCTCACTCTGCTAAGTTGTGTAGATAAGGTAATGTCTGATATACTGCATGGCCAGGAAATGCATTGTAATACATAGCATGTGTGTGTTTATGCAGATATCAGTTTCATTCTGTGTTGTTCTCATGGTCTACAGCTGGACCAGTGCAAACACATATTGTGCCTACCTCTGTCTCTCAAGGGGTATTAGTGCAGCCAGTTCCTCTTTCTCCCTGGCTGACTCCTCCTCTGTTGCAACAGGTCTGTCAGGCAGTACTGTGGCATTCTGAAATTATATCTGTTTGCACATTACCAGAGCTGAGTGGCCTAATGGGGTAATGCACTATATTGTGTAATCTGGTTCAGATCACAGACATCTTAGTGCAAGTATCAAGTGCATTCTGCAGTCCGCTACTATATATATATACATATATACGTATATTAATTAGTGGAAGAGAGTCTTAAAGTACAAATACATGTCAGATGTTACTCTTAGTCTGCAACAGCCTGCTGCCAGATGTTATCTCCTTGATGGGTTAGAAGATATGGATATAGGACATTGGCCATGTGTTCAAACATATCCTGTATCAACTGCAACACACACACACAGCTGCGGACAGTATTATAAGTTGTCTGCTGGCAACATACTTAGGTACAGTTCATGCAGGACATAATGTTTGTCAGTGGCACCCCCAGATAAAATACTGGCACAGATCTCATATGTGCCAGATGTCTGAACTATGGGATCAGCCTGGATGATACATATACACATTGTATACAATACTCTTGTCCATTGCACTGCAACTGGCAGTCGATGGAGTAGAATCTTTTTCTAGTTGATATACTGAATGCAATGTGGAGCACGTGAAGAAATGACATTAAATCAGATGCAGATAATAACTCCATGATCTCAGGAAAAATGCCTATGTCATACAATGTTAACATAGTAGTGTATCTTTCCACTGCTGTCTGAGGAAACTATATATGCTCTGCCACATGCTATGGCTTCACATCAGGATACTAGCATAGGATTCATGAGACTGACACCTGCAAATCTCTAGTAGAATCACCTGTCAGATGCTGAAAGATCCCCATAGCAAGGATGTTTAATGTTAACAAACCTTCATGTGCACTGGGATAGCCATTCCATACTATTTCTTGATGCAATGTGTGGGCAGCATGTCGGCTAACTTCTGTATGATGTGTCTGATGCCTCTGATCCCATAGTAGTAGTTGACAATCCCCTGAGCATAGAGGAAATGGTATGCTAGCTGGTGATGGACCCCTCAGTGACATGCGACACTATAGGCTTGAACACAGTTACTAACACATGTTGCTACTAATACTGATGCTACTTTAGCATCTTAATGCAAGTAAATCTCCTGCACACCATAACACCATGGCATTCGAACAGAAGATCGCTACAGTTCATTCTACTTATGTCTCAAGCTTCTTAATCTCTCCGCCATGCTTAATTTCATCATTTGCATAAGCAGTGATGATCATTAGTATGCTGACACTCATTTGCGTGCAATTATGCAGTCATTTACATACAATGCATATTTTGCTGTTCCTCTAGACAAGTGCAGATAACTCTGAATTGCCCTACTATGCATTCCAATGCTCATCACATATGTTTTATGTAATGCTGTGATTTGTTCATGACTATCCCCAAATATATTTTTCAACATAAGCAGTGGAGCTGAAATCAGTGTATTACAGATACTACATTTAATAAGACATGCTGCAAATTGGTAATGTATAGTTTGTTTAGACCTATCAATTGCATTTAGCTCCATCTGATAAATATAAAAGGCAAGAGTCATGTGTAAATTGTTTTTTTGGTCATACATATTCATAGTAATGTAGACTGTATTGCTTTGTTACTTTGATGGTTTTAGCTGCAAAAACAGGCCCCAGGTGCTGCTATATAGGCATGATGATCATGTTTCTTAGGATGAGTAAAATGTTTGAGCAACAACATTAGACTTCAGTTTCAAGTTTGTGTAAATACATTATTGTTTTATGTGACTCCTTAAAGCATAAATCTGCTAATGAACAGATAAACCTCACCCACTGCAGAAGTGTAAGTAAAATGGTTTGGTTGTTTTGGTAAATTAACCATCTATATTTAAAATATTTTAAGTTTTTACAAGGGAAGGCAATGGACAAGTTCTCATGTAATGCTATTGGTGAATTAGGAAGACTTGAATGTCTGATAGGCGGGACCCTGGCAACAAACTCTCTAGTGAGTTAACTCTGAGTTCTGACTGTAGCACAGGCACAACCTCTGGGATGTCTGTAGGATCTAACTAGAGGTAGAATATCTTTGAACGACAGGAAAGTAGCAGCCATACCTCTCAACTGTCTGGAGTTTCACAGTTTTCGCAGATATTTTTTTCTTATTTTAGGTCTATTCCTCAGAAAACTTGTGGTTTTCTAGCAAATTATTGAGGACTGAAGTCATTAAATAATGACATACATTTGAGTTTCAGACTTCATGTCCTTCAGAAAATGTAAAGTAGTGTAAAAGTTTTATTCCACCAACTTTGTAAGTTTACTAGAGCAATATTTAAAATCCACCTCTGACTTTTTGGCTTTTGACCCCCCCCTAAAGTTTTTGGCTTTGTCCAGATTTCTTGCCCTAAGAGGTAAGAGGTATGGTAGCATGTATCTCTTCACTGAAAAGTGATTAATGTTGATGGAGTAGAATCTTTTTCTGGTTGATATACTGAATGCCATGTGGAGCAGGTGGAGAATTTACATTAAATCAGGTACAGATAATAACTCCATGATCTCAGGAAAAAGGCCTATGTCATACAATGCTAACATAGTAGTGTCTCTTTCCACTGCTGTCTGAGGAACTATATATGCCCTGCCACATGCTACGGCTTCACATCAGGATACTAGCATAGGATTCATGAGACTGACACCTGCAAACCTCCAGTGGTATCACCTGTCAGATGCTGAAAGATCCCCATAGCAAGGATGTTTAATGTTAACAAACCTTCATGTGCACTGGGATAGCCATTCTATACTACTTCTTGATGTAGTGTGTGTGGACAGGATGTTTGCTAACTTCTGCATGATGTGTCTGACGCCTCTGATCCCATGGTACTGGTTGACAATGTCCTGGGCAAAGATGAAATGGTATGCTAGCTGGTGATGGACCCCTCAGTGACATGTGACACTCTGGGCTTGAACACGGCCACTAACACATATTGCACCACTAATACTGATGCTACTTTAGCATCTTAATGCAAGTGAAGTTCCTGTACACCATAACACCATGGCATTCGAACAGAAGATCTCCACAGTTCATTCTACTTATGTCACAAGCTTCTTAATCTCTCCACCATGCTTAATTTCATCATTTGCATAAGCAGTGATGATCATTAGTATGCTGACACTCATTTGTGTGCAATTATGCAGTCATTTACATACAATGCATGTTTTGCTGTTTCTCTAAACAAGCTGCAGATAACTCAGAATTGCCCCACTATGCATTCCAATGCTCATTGCACAATTTTTATGGAATGCTGTGATTTGTTCATGACTATCCCCAAATATATTTTTTCAACATAAGCAGTGAAGGGAGCTGAAATCAGTGTATTACAGCATACTGAATTTAATAAGACATGCTGCAAATTGGTAATTTATAGTTTGTTTAGACCTATCAATTTTGTGTCATTCCAGTCGATAAATATAAAAGGCAAGATTCATGTGTAAATTGCTTTTTTTGGTCATACTTATTCATAGTAATGTAGTCTGCATTGTCGTGCTACCTTGATGGTTTTAAAAACAGGCCCCCAGGTGCTACTATATAGGCATGATGATCATACTTCTTAGGATGAGTAAAATGATTGAGCAACAATATTATACTTCAGTTTTAAGTCTGTGTAAATATATTATTGTTTTATGTGACTCCTTAAAGCATACACCTGCTAATGAACAGATGAACCTCACCCACTGCAGAAGAGTAAGTAAAATGGTTTGGTTGTTTTGGTAAATTAACCATCCATATTTAAAATATTTTCAGTTTTTACAAGGGAAGGCAATGGACAAGTTCTCATGTAATGCTATTGGTGAATTAGGAAGACTTGAATGTCTGATAGGCAGGAACCTGGCAACAAACTCCCTAGTGAGTTAACTCTTAAGTTCTGACTGTAGCACAGGCACAACCACTGGGATGTCTGTAAGATCTCACTAGAGGTAGAATATCTTTGAAAGACAGGAATGTAGCAGCCATACCTCTCATCTTTCTGGAGTTTCACAGTCTACACAGATATCTGTCTCTTATTTTAGGTCTATTCCTCAGAAAACTTGTGGTTTTCTAGCAAATTATTGAGGACTGAAGTCATTAAATAGTGACAAACATTTGAGTTTCAGACTTCATATCCTTCAGAAAATGTACAGTAACAACTTTCTAAGTTTACTAGAGCAATATTTAAAATCTGTGTCTGACTTTTTGGCTTTTGACCCCCCCCCCAAAGTTTATGTCTTTGTCCAGATTTCTTGCCCTAAGAGTTAAGAGGTATGGTAGCATCTATCTCTTCAATGAAAAGTGATTAATGAATAAACAGAAACTAAAGGGCATTCAGTTAGTGTGCCTGATAGCAGTGGATCACATAGAATAAATGGATGTCAGTGGTCTTCATGCTACATGAATTGATTCACAGCACAGGAGTACTGTTAGGCTAACTTTATATGTTTTATATAACAATAAGGCCAACAGATTTTTTTCATATTCTAGATTTATTATGTTTTACTTTGGGCTTTTGAGAAGCTTAAAAAGTAGAGTAAGTCTTCAGATATTCTAAAATCTTACTTAATTTGGGAGGCAAGTAAGTGAAGGAAATGCAGCTGATCATAAGCTATGTTCTGTTGCAGAAATTCCTTGCCATATGTTACAGAACACTGCATTAACAAAATAATAACCAGGTATGAAAACAGTACATGAATGGGGAGCATTATTTAAGAGGAGGAGGAAGATGGTTCTAGCTGCTACGTAAGTTAACCCCGTGGGTAATTCAGGTGCTGATACTTATGCACATCAGAGTAAGATAGTTCCATGAAATAAAGGAGCACAGGTTCCCGAGACAATCAGACAGCATGTTTTTTTACAATGAGATATTTGACTGGCAGTACACAACGCTGCAGTCAGTTTTTGAGTTTCAACACTGAAAGGAAAATAAAAGGGTTGAGATGATGGTGTGAATTATTTGGCAAATATGAACTCATGCTGGTGGGTACAATCCCTTCAGCAGGCCATCAAGTCACTGATTATGTTGTCTCATACATTTGTAAGAAGCTCTAATGGCAGTCATTAAGTGCCTGAATAAATTTAGAAAAGAGCCTCAATGAGCTGATTAAACTGTAGCTTTTGATCACATGATTCTAAGTGAAAATGATGAGATGAACTGGAAAAAGTGTAAACTCAGGGAAATGTTTTTTCTACATCTTGAACAGAAAAGAAGTTGCAACAGAATCTCAGGGTGGCACAGGCTCAAAGGACCAAGGGTAAAATAAGAAAGAAAAGCAGATGTTAGAATTAAGAAGTAAATTGAACAGACTTGATGTGGGTCTGTTCCCTTGTCATCACTAATCATAGCATTTCCTGTGTCTGTACATTTGTTACAGTATAGTCACCTAAATGTACTTTTTGTGTTTTCTGTTTTGACTTTATAGAATCGTAACTGGGGTACCATAGTCATCTTGTTGATATTCTCACTGCTTGAGATCTGCATCGCCATCTCAATGTCAGTATTTGGTTGCAAATCAGTCTGTTACTACAACAATTCCAGAGATGATCAGGTAAGCATCTTTTGTTTTCACTAATCACACATAAAGAAAATGAATGTAAATACTCTCTAGACTGATTAGTTTACTGTCACAAAATCTTCTCGGGTATGACTACAGCTGGTTGCACTACCACTTCAAGACTGCTTTGTATGACTGGTCTCTTCTCCACCCAGATGTTACCACAGGTTTTGCAAGTAGCCCAACCAAGTCAAACTGCACAGCTGGTATTACTTCTATCCATAACACTGCCCCATACACTGCCAGCACTCTATTTCCAGCCTGTGAAACTCCCATAATACACTGCCAGTAATCTACTTACATCTCGTGACACTGCTACACACACTACCAGTATTCAGTCTCCATTTTGTGACACTCTCACATACATTGCCAATACTCTAATTTCATCCTGTGACACTGCCACATACACTGCCAGTACTCTACTTCCATCCTGTGACACTATCACATACACTGCAGTTCTCTACTTTCATCCTGTGACACTGCCATATACCCTGCCAGCACTCTACATCCATCCTGTGACACTGCCACATACACTGCCAGTACTTTACTTCCATCCTGTGACACTAACACATACACTGCCAGTTCTCTACTTCCATCCTGTGACACTGCCACATACACTGCCAGTTCTCTATTTTCATCCTATGACACTGCCATATACACTGCCAGCACTCTACTTCCATCCTGTGACACTGCCACATACACTGCCAGTACTCTACTTCCATCCTGTCACACTAACACATACACTGCCAGTTCTCTACTTCCATCCTGTGACACTACCACATACACTGTCAGTACTCTGCTTCCATCCCATGACACTGCCACATGCACTGCTGGTACTTTTCTTCCATCCTGTGACACTGTTACATACACTGCCAGTTCTCTACTTCCAAACAGTGTCACTGCCCCATACACTGCCAGTTCTCTACTTCCATCCTGTGACACTGCCACATACACTGCCAGTACTCTACTTTCATCTTGTGACACTACTACGTACAGAGCCAGTACTCTTCTACCATCTTGTGACACTGCCACATATGCTGCCAGTATTCTACTTCCATCTCATGACACTGCTACATACACTGCCAATATTCTAATTCCATCCTGTGACACTGCCACTTAGACTGCCAGTACTTTACTTCTATCCTGTGACCCAGCCACATACACTGCCAGTACTGTGCTTCCATCTTGTTGTACTGCTACATACACTGCTAATACTCTGCCTCCATCTCATGACACTGACACATACACTGACACTACTCTACTATCATTTGGTGACACTAGTACATATACTGCCAGTACTTTACTTCCATCCTGTGACACTGCCACATACACTGCCACTACTCTGCTTCCATCTCGTGACACTGCCATATACATTGCCTGTACTTTGCTTCCATCCTGTGACACTGTGACATATGCTACCAGTACTCATTCTTTTCCTGATACAGAGCCTGGTAATCTGTCAGACACATGCAGCCATTCGTGGCATCAGTGACAATATGTAATCTCCTTTCACAGATGGTAGCACTACTCTTCTCATAATGCCATTACACTTAGGACTAATACCTATCACAATGCTGCAGCTGGTGGCATATCAATACCCTTACCATCATGTTATTACAACTTGTGAAGAGCTCCTTTCATGATGTTACTCTAGCGGGTACCAATTGTTTTTGAAGGTACCACATATAGAAGATGTACCATTTTGTCTTGCCACTACATCTACTGACAGTGTATCCCTCTCATTCAGCTACATACTTTTCAAGTTACCTTTAACAGTGATAGTAACATCCTTCCCAGGTTAACTTCTGCAGTTTGAAAAGTTACTTGTCTGATACTGGAACATTTTCATATTTCCTTTGACAGAAGAAATGGTAAGGTTCTTATGATTTTTATCACATGTGGTATGAAGTTGGCTTTAACAAGTGATACAAATTAATCTTACTTGAGCCGCTATGAACATTGTGTTGGCAGAATAATAATACCACCTTTTTCAAGCTGTTTCTAAAAATTAATGCCAGTACACTGTTGTGTTTGCTGTTTGTTACAAATGGTTTTATCCCAGTGGGATGCATTCCTGGGAGCAGTTAGATCTTCTTTTATGTAGGTTTCAGTAGCAGAACAGGTAGCACTCTTGCCTTTGGTGCAAAAGGCTGTGGGTTTTATTTCCATAGCATGTAGATTGATTGCTAACATTAAAGTATAACATAAGTGGGGTCCTGCACTCTGAAGTATGCAAATCTTTTGATGAGATGTTAAACCAAGGCCCCATCTGCTTGAGCTCTTGGTAGGTCATGTGGATATGAAACATCACATGGCACCTATTAAAAAGGTCTGTGTATGTCAAACTACTGGAATCACCACCTCCCTTTGCATCACTATTTCACTCATCATTGCATTCATTACCTGTGCATCCAATATTCCACTCATGGGGCAACCTTTTTGTATGCCACATTTTGTGCATATTTCTTTATTCCACCACCCATTCACTAACACTATCATGCTACTATTTTGATATGCTGAAAAACACACACTCCTAAGTCTTGTACCTCTTCAGTACTTCTCCATAACATCCTGCAAAGCATCATGCCCTACTTTATTAAATGCTTTGTTAATATTAATTACCATAAGTTTCACATACTCCCTTTTCTTTTAATATCATCCACTTCCTGCATTTTTTCCATCTTTTCCTTTATTTTTACATTTTCCCTTTAAATCACAATTAAAGTCTCGTGCAATTATAATTTTCATGTTAACTACCACATGGTATAATATTTGATAAAACAGATTATCTCTTTCCTTGCTAGATATGTATGCATATAATGCTGTAATTCTGTAAACATGTCTTCTCCACCTGTTATCCAAAACAGTTTACCTTCCCATCCTTACCAATGTTACATTTAATATTTTCACTGTTTTTTTACATTACATAGTCACTCCAGAACAATGTTCACTTCCTAAGTTCCATATTGTACCCCCCACACACACACACACAATTTCTCTTCTTGTGGTCATTCTTCACTTGTCAGGAATTTTACATTCTCTAATAGAATAACATCTACATCACATTTAACACACCATTCTGATTTCCCCATCCTTCTTGCAGTATTTATAACACTATTCACATTTACTAAAAGTACTCTAAAGTTGTTGCCTTTCCTTATTTTTAAGTTTGCAGGAAATATTTTTTAATTTTCTTTTTCTTATTTTACTCGTTCCCAGTTAAATATTCCCCTGTGTTTCTGTACAAATAATCCTTAATCGTCAGAATTAAAATTTTCAGTAGCTAGAACTGACCTATTTTCCTGCACGCACTCGCGCTCTCTCCTCATTCTTCCCCTCCATATATTTTTTCGTCTACGGTTTCTCCTTTACTTGTTTACCATGTGAAAATAGTTTACAATCTCCACCCTCCATTCCATAAGTTTCTCTCATCTCCAACTTTTACAATATTATCAAATGTTTCATATGGTCCCTGCATCCATTTTTTAACATCATTTTCTTCCAATTCATCAGTTCTAAACTACATAGTAACATTTTTTTAACATTTTTCAATCAGAAAACAAATAATTGATCTACAGATAACTGTCCTTCTTTTTGTTACACAGTTCCAGAAATTTCATTGTCAGTCCATCAGTTTCAAATGTTAACACAAAAAGTCTTTGTCCCAATTTGTATAAAAGTGGAATTTGTTGAGCTTTAAAACTCATAACAGTTTCCAATTTTACCCTTATGTAATATATGTCTATTATAGTGACATTGTTTGTTCTTATTCTCATAGCTGGTCTCTTCTTTTTAAAAACAGTTTCACTTACAGTTTCCTGCTGCTGTCCTTTTTTGCATTCTGTTAATGCTGTGTAAGATTTGATTATAGCAATAACCCACGCCTGGGTGTGGGTAATGCTAAATTTACCCACGGTTGGCTTTGTTTGGTCGAGGCGACAACCTCGGGACCAAACAAAGCCAACCGTGGGTAAATTTAGCATTACCACCCAGAATGAGTTATTATTACCATGACATTATTTAAGAAAAGAAACGATTACTTTTCTTAAATAATGGCATAGTATAATGCCTGTTTACTGCCCTTCCTCAGATGTCTGGCATCCGCGGCAGTTCTGATGTACTGCGCCTGCGCGGTACATCAGAGCTGTGCAAAAGCAACGGAAAAGCAAGATCTCCGTTGCTTTTTAGTGTTCGCTATGTTAAATGAGTTTAACATAGCAAGACAGTTAAAATAAGCAACAGACATCTCCGTTGCTTATTTTAAAACTGTCTCGCTATGTTAAACTCATTTAACATAGCGATAAAAAAAGCAACGGAGATCTTGCTTTCTCCGTTTTTAAACACTGTCTCGCTATGTTAAATGGGTTTAACATGGCGAGACAGCTTTAAAATAAGCAATGGAGATCCTCCGTTGCTTATTTTAAAGCTGTCTCCATGTTAAACCCATTTAACATAGCAATGTTTGAAAATCCGAAGTTATACTAATGGAAAAAGTCCGGGCGACCGGACCTTTTTCCATTAGTATAACTCGATTTACAACGGGCACGCTGGCCAATCAGCATGCACGTTTTGGGGGGATCATGGTAAAATATTGCATTATTCTCTACAACAAAACCAAACACCTTTCATTTTGTTGCTGTTCTCCTTTTTACTTTCTGTTACTGCTGTGTTAAGTTTTAACTGCTGAATTCTCTGCTGGCACATCACCTGGCTCTTTTTCCACATTTTCATCCACAGCAGTTCTGAAAAAATGTTATCTTCCATTTCACCGCATGAAATAGCAGAAGTGTCACTTGGACCATCCTGCTTAATTAATTTTAACAGAATATCATCTGCAAGGCCTCATATGTCAGTTCTCAGTTCTGTTATCTGCACCATTTTAACAGACTCACTAATTTCTGTCACCATGGAGACAGCTACACACTGCTCATTTGTAACATCCACCACACAGAAATCTTTGTTTACATTCTGAACAAATTTGTATCCACATTCTCACTTTCCACCTCCAAACTCTCCATAGCTTTTCTATCGTCCTCCATGCTGCGGCTTCCCTTAGGCCTTTTTCTTGTTGCTGTAGGAGCCCTCCAGTGCCATCTAGCAGCTCTAAAGATGAGGCGAAATTCTCTGATGCTCTGGTCAAATTTCCCCTAGTAATATAACTACACCTCAGGTCTCCCCTGAAAAGAGGCTACTAGCCTAGTGGGACTAAAGCAAAAGGGATTAAAAAAATAAAGAAGGAACAAAATGTTTATCTTGATTTTGCATTTATTTACCAGGGTAGTACACCGATCAAAGCTGACCATTTGCAGATACTGTCCTGGTGAAATAATTCACAAAGAAGAAAAAGTGGAAGAGAAGTATCTTGATCAGTGTGGCAGGATATCCAATAAAATGAATGTATAGTTGAGTAGATGAAATTCTCTGCAAGAGTAATCGAAGAAATCTAGGTACTCAACACTGGGAAATTAATTGGGGGGGGGTTGCATTATTGTTTTTCTCTGTAAATCGCTGTATACTCACACTTTAGACTGAGGCTTTAAATATATACTTACTATATAGAAGGCTATTCTTCTCTTGAAAGCCATGTGTTCCAAATATCAGTCCTCTCTGACTTTTTAATGAATGCTGACATACTGAGCTACTGATAAAGATATTGGTAAAGGCAGGGTCATGCAATCAGAAATATTCTGTTTAATACTGACCTACTAATAAAGACTTTAGCAAACAATGGGTCATATAATCAAAAATGTACTGTTAAATATTGATCTGTTTGCACAACCTTAGTGTCCAGATTTACAAAGTAAGACATGATGGCAATGACTTATCCCACAAAACATTCCTTTACATATTTAGCATATAATATTTGGGCTTATGGAATTGCACTATTCTTCAGGCAGGTGCTGTGTTTACAAGGAGAGCCAAATGTTAGGCAACTCTCCTGGGGCTTGTATTCTTTGATAAATTAAAAGTTTAGCAAGCAGAGTGTGTAAAAGAGCAGATTGTCAGAAATATATTTACTAGAATGGAGATAAACAGGTTTAGGCAGAAGATACAAGATCAACTGTCCCTTCATTGTCTCTACAACTAAACTTATTTGTGTTTTTTATTTTATTAATTTTATTTATCTGTTGGAAGATATAATTGGATTTGGACCATTTAAATTCCTTTTAAGCTGAGACGGATTACAAACAAATGTGAGATATAACTAAAAATAGCAGCTGCAGCCAACCACAGTCCACAACAAAAAACATTAAAAATACAAAGTAGTCATTACAGACAGTAAAACACAAAAAAATACTTTTGCTGTATGGTACAATTACTTTGCATTTTTAAAGAAATGTGAGAAGATTAACATAGCACAAAAATATAATACACTGGCATTAGAAAAATACAGTGATATCTAAATTACTTTTATGCATGGAAGAATGTAATACCATTAGAAACAAGACAAAATAAGTAGGAGGCAAACAACAATTTAGCAGATAGCACAATACAACATTCTTCTGTGACCAAAAGGGATGAGCAGTCTATTAACTAATAATCCACCAAAAGGTCAGTAAAAGTACTTAATCATTCACAGAGTGATTTAAGGGTATCTGAAAAACAATTTCAAGACTGCAGTAAAGCTTGGTAGGATGGTTACTGTTTTAGTTTCTAGAAGGAGTGCGTTCCAAGTATATTAACCAAGACCTGCAAAGGTCCAGGAGGTAAAGTGAAGCAAAGGTCATAAAATGATTAAGATAGATTTAAGTTATACTTTGAATGAGCTTACTTTCAGAATTATCTGATACGGTCATAGGATTCATGTAATTCATAAGGATTTAAAACAAACTGAGTTTCATGACCATTGATATCTTGCCAGTTCCCACTCTTAGGCCATACTCAGTTTCTCTAGGAGGAGTAGGCCAGTCAAGCCCAAGGTGAATTTGTAGGTGCCCTTCCAATGATCTAGGTAATGTTTTAAGAATGACAGTGTGTCACACTGCTTAGTCTGCAAGGGCAGTCTGTTTCAGAGATGGGGGGGTGGAATTTCATAATGAGTCTGTCACTCCATAGCATTTTAAAAACTAGGACTGGAAAAAAAACGAAGAAGAAATGAAACTTTTTGCGTTTTTGAAGGTCTGGTTCCTTAGGGAATAACAGCCAAACAAAAAAAAACGGTACAACAGGCAATTCATAAGCAAAAAGTTAATTTTAATTAACAATAACATAAAAAAATAAACAATAATTAAAACAATCATTAAACAAGTTTGTCTTAGAAACAGTTTGTTAATAAAGTAGTGAAACATTTAAAAAAAAAATGTGTATCAAAAGCATAATTATCAAAACATAATATTAAAATCATAGCACAATTTATGTTTCATGTTTTGCAAAATATTAGTAATTGCAATTATAAAACCTAAATATAAAAAATTAATTTGCTTTCAATATAATAAATTTAACTAGTTCATAGAAATAATAGATGCTTAAAACTATTAAAAATAATAAAAACTCTACTCTAAAATAATATTAAACACATATAAATAGATCATATAATAGATATAAATTGATAATTAAATCTATATAAAACATATGTTAATTAATTAAAAGTAAATTGTTAATGATTCGTTGTGTTTTGTTTATTGAATTTGAGGAAGTCTTAATTAACTTGTTATTTAGAAACTAAAAATCATTAAATCAGAGTTTTTTATTTCACGTAGTAGTTCGCATTTTATTCATCCAGTTCCCAGCTCCGTTTTCACTTTTTGTGTGAACTCCATAGCATTTTATTTATCTTCTGGAAAAGACTTATTTCCCTGGTTCTGGTGTTTATGGAATTATTAGACTGGAGAAGATAGAAACAAATCTTGCAAAACTGGGTCTGTAATGGCATGAAAAGCAAGGCATAGATCTCCCATCAAAAGTCTATGTGAAAGTGAATAAAGAGTGCTTTCAGTCTCTCTAGGTAGCTCAGGGTCTTTAATCATGTGATCTTCTTGGTTAGGAACCTCTTGAGTCTTGCTAGCTGTGTGGTATGTCTAGTGAGGTACATCCAGAAGGAGGAATTATACTTAATAATTGGCTTAATCAATGCTGAATCTAAGGAAACAATATCCTTCTCTTTAGATCTGAATGTTATTCCAATGGCAATCAGCAGTTATATAGAAGGATTTTCTGATTATTGTTGTTGCATGATAATTGAAGGGCAGTGAATTATCAAACCAGGATCCAAGGCCACTAACAACATCTCCATTTTATAGGTTCATAGATTCATAGGTAGGTACTAGGCTATCTGCCCGAGAGCATTTATAAACCTAGCCAGAGTGTGTCAGCTTTCACTGCCCCATTGATTAATTAACTGATCCTCTGTCAAGCAGAGCCAATGAAGTGATCCCAGGGGTGTACTTTCTATTACCCATCCACTCGTCAAGGTTTCTCTTGAAGAGTGTTAGTGAGGGGCTCTGCCTGATGTAATTTAGAATTTTGTTCCAAAGCATGGGGATTCTCTGTGACAGGACTCTATCCCTCCAGCATGTTCTATTTATTGTTGTGGCGAGGTTTAGCTCACTAGAGTGAGTTTCTCACAGTGACTTGGATTTCTTTAGGTGGAGCATGTCCATCAATTCTGAGTTGGACATGGCTTTGTAAGTCAGGCAGAGATCACCTCTAAGTAAGCGATATGCCACTGAGTACAGCCAGAGTTTTTTTTCATTCGGGCTGCATAAAACATATGTTTGAGGCCAGTAATCCTCTTGGTGAGGTACTTTTGTGGTCTTTCCAGCTGTTGGAAGTGTATTGTGATGTACATCCCAAATGGGGCATTGTACTAGACTAAGTGAGATATTGTCTGTAGTGGATGGCAAGGGAATGTGATTGTCTTCAAAATGTGAAAATATTGCACTTTTTTGCATTTAAATTGTGACAGTTTTCACTACACCATTTATTTATCTGTTTAAGTTCATGTTGAAGTCTTATGGTATCAGTGGATGACTTGCAGTTGTCTGCAAATTTGTTAGCCAGGGTTATTGGGTTCCAGTCTGGAAATCAGAAAGGTAAATGTCTGTACTTATTCAAATGTATTATTCTGTAAATTAACACACGCATGCACAGTTTTGTCCAAGACATAATTGGGAGTCACATGACATTGACCATACACAACCATACTGATGCAGTAGTGTTCTCTAGGAAGGATACCTATAATGAGCTGACTACTCTTAATTTGGATTGCCTGCTGTTTATTGGTTAGCTAACTTGATGTCCCAGCAATAATAAGTGGAGTACATCTTTCCTATCTTTGCTTACTTGATGTTCTAGAGAAAATAAGAGGTGTTGCTCCAAAACAGGAAGGTTATCTCTTTGAACAAAGACTACCTGGCTTTTCTTATAAGCAGATCAGAGATGATTTTTGGCAAGTTGTAGGCTGCATGTCTGCAATGGATCTACTGGCTTGCAAATCAAGAGAGTTAACTCAAACCACACTCTGAAATATCTGCAGATTTTTATGAAGGCTGGACTTAGATATGTTGAAACCCTAATCTACTAGAAGCTGGAGAGACTCTATTTGGCAATTACTAACAGAGAGTAAGGCTGTCTAACAAACTTCCCAAGAATGTCACTAAGGCAAGTAGCAACCTGTGTTAAGTAGGGAAAGGGTGCTTCATTAGAAGTTTAAACATATACCTTTAAATTCTCAGTTTTGAGATGTTTGTCTAGTGGCAATTAATTTATGGAGATCCACATTCATTTGCACATTATGATGCCCAGAAAGGCAACTGTTATGTTTAACTATGACTATTTGTGTAGCTTTGCAAAGGCATGTTTTCTCCAAACAGATTATGTGGTCCAGAGTTTCCAGCACATAGTAAGCATGTGTAAGGGAAGATGGCAATATGTATGCAATATTGCTATGATTCCAGTTGAAAGTACATTGCATCATATCTTATGCACAACTTATGTAATGTGCTTTGCAGAAGATACTGAGAATGAATGCATTATGAACTCTGTAGAAAGCAGCTGACATAGAACATAGCTTTGTAGTACACTTTGCTTAGTAGTTAAGAAAGGTTATGTTTGGCTTAATAGCACATGAAAAGATTAGTTCTCCATGTAACCAGTGAATCATCCCAGCTTGGGATTCCTAAGACTACAGATCATAAGCTCACACAGCAGATTATCATGGTGTACAGAACTGAAGAGTTTCAAAGACATATAAATAACACCAATCTCAATGTAATATTGTCTACAGACTTTATAATGAAATTGGTGAGGAAAACAAATTGATGTGTGCATGTTACAGCTTTTTCTAAAGCCTTACTGTTCACTTAAAATGTTGTATGAGTCAATGTGCTTTTAAAGCTTCATGGAAACTGCCTGTCCCACAAACTGTGGATAAGAGTGGTAGCATCACATGCACATATTTGAATTATTCAGCAAAGTGTCAGCGAGTACTTGACATATGTATGCTAGAGGCACACAGTGACTTACTGAACAGAGGAAGGAAGGGTATCATACAAGTACTAATGCTATTGTGCACATATCTTTGACTTTTGTCAAACCTCAAGCTTCTTATAAAACAATACATATATGACAAGGTCTTAGAGTTATATCCCTGGGAGACCATGTCATGTTGAAAAGCATTAATATATGGGTGAGTGCATTGTAGTCTGTCCTCATTCTCTGTTACCAAAATACCAGATATTGTGGAATGAAATCATCGTGAAAAATATTTTTCACTGGTCTCTGTATTAACAATGAGATTACTGCCCTGTTCAGCAATAAAATATACTTATCACTGCTGCTTATCCAGTGTGTTAGAAAGAATAATAAGGTTGTTAACCAAGTTTAATATCTTACAAATCAAATTGCCTACTATGGCCAAGAAATGGATGCATCTTACTTTTGGTTCTTGTACCTTACTTCCACACATCTCACTTAGTCATTTTTGCTGTTCCTTTTACTTCCTGGTTAGAAACCACATATACTAGCAAGAAAGTGTAGCATAATGAACAGAAATCTTATATAAGATGTTGAATTGAATTATTCAGCTTTATTTTCAATAGTTCAAGCAAGACAATTAGTAGGCGACTTTTAGCGAATAGCAACCTCAGGTTCTGTTGTGCCAAATGAGCCAAAGTTATATTTCAAAGCACCAGAAAGTAGACACTGTTCTACACAGACTTGTTTAACTGCGTAATTTAAACAGTTTTCACTAGATTTTCTCAGTGGTGATAGCAGCTGCTCTTGCTAATGATCAAAACAATGTGCTAATACTAGGGTCAGGCAGTTTCTTGCATAATTTTCACCAGAAAATGAGTAATTTCTCACAAGAAATAAAGTTACTTAAATAAACTTTCCACTTATACAGAGTATTACTTCTTCCTGTTTTATGTTACCTCCTTCATTTCCTTTTAAATTGGACCATGCCTTCTCTGACTTCCATTTTTCAATCTGTTTTAAGCCCACTATCTTCATGTGTATTCAGTGTTACATCCTTATTCACATTTTCTCTTCCTTACTGTACAATCTACTCTTCCTTGCCTAGGTGCCATATGTATTATTTCACCATTCATTTCTCAACATATTTTTCTTTCAGCTTTCTTAAGTCCAGTGTATTATATTTTTCCTTTTGCTCTCCCCTGTTTCTCTTTCCAGTGTCTCCAGTCAATCATATTTTCTATGTTCAACTTATAATTTACTTCCATGGACTTACCTCTGTTATGCTTACTTCCTCTTCTTTTTCTTCTCATATTCCCCTTCTATTTATTTGATAATAATAACCTCCTTCTCTCTTGTTTTCCATGAGCTATACTGCCACTTCACATGTGCTGTTCATTATGAAAATGTCCTGTTCAATGTCAGCCCTTGCCTTTGGTTCATGCTTAATGCTTTGCTGCATTTCTGTAGAAGAATAAACATGCAAAAAATGTAAAACACATTTTGTATTCCTTTATTACCACTGTATATTTTGCAAGTGATTTACCATGTTTGCTATCAGTGCTACTCCCATTTATACTAACTAAATATCTCTTTTAACATTGTCATTGCTTATCTTTTTTCAGCCCATTACTGTGATCACTATGGATGACCCTCAGGATCAATATCTTGTTCCTACTGAAACAGTTCCTCCTGTATACGAAAATCCAATAAGTGAAGACAAACAATGAAAGCCTGAACTTCATGATCTGATTGTACAAAAGACATATGCATTACTGTTATTACTAAAGCATTACATATGCATGTAGACATGAAGTTACTTCTTTCCTTATGTAAAAACATTATTGTAGAAGTCTTTGTTGATCTTTGTGCAATGAACTATCAAATGGCTTGGCTGTTACCCTTTTCTAGTGCAAGTCTACTGACTATTTATATGGAAGCATCATCAATCATTTCTTGATAACTGCACTGTTAATGTCAGGAACATATAGTAGCCTGGTTATTTGTATCTTTCTGCAGTATGAGTGTAATGTGTTTAATGAAAATAAAACCAGTAATGAGCCCATCTGTACTGTACTAGAGTGCTGTTTCAGTTTTATTACTACTATTTATTTATTTTATTTATTTATTTTTTTTTACATTTGTTTACCGAGGAGGTCCGACTGGACATAGCTGTCTATTTTCAACGGAGGCCCGAGGAAAAAAGCTCGAGAATCAGTTGTTAAAAATACTATACATAAAATATTTACATGTACCTTGTGGTTTAGGCACACAATTACAAAATATAGCAGATAGTAACAAATAGTTGTATGATTATGCATACGATATTTACATAAGCATAATGGGTCTGATATACAATTAAAACGTATAGCAGGTAGTGACAGTTTGTTTAGTAGGGATAATCTTGAAAATGTGATGAAGATAAAAAAAGAAAAGTAAAAGAAAGAATACTAGTCAGGTTGTCTATGAGGAGGAAGGTTCTTTGACCTAAGCTAGGTGAGGTTTAGTGGATTTGGGAATGGACAGAGGGGAGTAGGTGGCTGAGGGTTGGTATCTAAAGTGTGATAAGATATAGTGTATCTGTGGGAGTTTTAAGGAAGAGGTTGGATAATGGGTAGGGGAAGGTATTAGAATATATCAGCTAGGTGCTAGGCAGTTGCATGTCCAGGTGTTGTTTAGGTGGAATGTAAGATATTTTTGAAGTTTTTTTTAGATTTTAACTTAATTTCTAGTGGAAGAGACTTCCAAGTCTTGGAAATGTTATTGGAATACAGGGAATCGCCAGAGCTGTAATGGGTTTTAGAGATTGCGATTGATGCCTTGTTAGTGGATCTTAGTTCTTGGCTATTGGAGTAGAGGGTAATTGGGTCTTGTAAGGCAGAAGTTTTCTCAGGTTGGTACAGAATTTGGTGAGCTAGAATAAGTTGGCTTAGGGCTAAGGTGCTTGGGAGTTCCAGCCAGAAGAGTTGTTTTAGGGCTTGACAGTGGTGGGTTCAGTAAGAGGAGTTTGTGGTGAGTTTTGCTATTTTGTTGTAGCATGCTGATAGCTTGTTTAAATCACTCTTGTTTAGATTAATTAGGACAGGATAAGCATACAGTAAGATAGAGAGAAGATCAGAATGAGCTAGGGTGACTTTACTTTTGTTGGTTAGGAAGTTTTTACATCTCTAAAGAGTGCTTAGTTATTTGTAGACTTTGCTTATTGTTTGAGCTATATGTTTGTCAAATTTCATATTATTGTCAATGATGACCCCTAGTAATTTGATTTGTGTGACAGGAGAGAGAGGGGTATTCTTTGACACAGAAATAGAGAATGGGGAAGTAGGTATGGTTGCTTTGGAGGGATGGAAGAGCATACATTGGGTCTTTTTAGGATTTAGTATTAGCTGGAAGTTTGATAGCCAGGTTTCAATGGATGTAGATGCTTCTTGGGTCTTAATGTGAAGCTGTTGGAAGGTGGTGGCCCAAGTTTGTTAGAGGGGTGGCTTTGTGAAGATTATTTGTAAAAATAGTGAAAAGTAGGGGTCCTAGGACTATAATATTTAGATGGGTACACCTTGTACCATCAGCAATATTGAAGAGATGACCCAGAAATTTGCACACGGGGATTAAATAAGCTGTAAATAACAAAGAAGTGTTATTGAGTCATTGGTAAGCAGCAAGCAACCTAGGATGGTGATACATTTTAAATCTCATGTCCAGTTTTATATTGGTGTCTTTCAGCAAATTTTGATCTGGCCAGCAACCATTCTACTATTTCATGCACACATTTATATAATAATTTTCAATGTAGTTCAAGGGCTTATGGACACTGCAACATGTCAGAGTTCATGCTTGTGATTTTTAAATAGTAGATTTTATAATTGTCTGTACAAGTTTGAAGTATAAGAGAAGATCCTCAAGAGTTTTTTGGTTGTGTTCTAGTAAAAAAAAACTGGAATTTATATGGCAAGTAAAATCTTCAGAATCACATTTGCACATGGGAACTGTTTTGTGCAAAGGTGTTGTTATTGTTGTTGTTTAGAATCAAATATTGCTAGTACTGTTTACTTCCTGTAAGTGAATGAGAAAGGAAAACATAAGATATCACAGCAGCTTGCAATGAATATGCCTGTTTTGCTGATTCATCCCTTGCACTATTCAGTGTGCACTGCTTTATATGAGATTCACAAGTACTGATAAAGTGATTTAAACATGACATTATTTAACATCTTTGTATAATTATTTCTGTTTAACTCTGGGGTATAAAATAAACATGATACATTCATAGGATTATTTGGAGTGTCATGTTGTATACCTTGAAAATAAACATACATGTGTGCTTGTGCTGGGCGGCCACGGTGGTGCAGCGGTTAGTGTTGTTGCCTCACAGCAAGAGGTTCCCTGGTTCAATCCTCGGCTGGGGTGCCTTCTGTGCAGAGTCTGCATGTCCTCCCTGTGGTTGTGTGGGTTTCCTCCGGGTGTTCCAGTTTCCTCCCACATCCCAAAGACATGCTGTAGGTGGATTGGACACTCTAAATTGGCCCTAGGTGTGAGTGCATGTTTGTGCCTTCTGTGGAAGGTTGGGTGCCAGGCTGGCAACTTGACACCATAAAACTCCACTGCCAATCATGATTGGACATGTGATCTGCTGTGGCGACCCCTAACCGGGAAAAGAAGAAGAAGTGTGCTTGTGCTACAAGGACTTTGTATTGCATCAAAGAAGTAGTAAAATTAAGAGCACTGTTAAATTATTAAATGTTTAATATCCTAGAACTGCACTGCACCTGCACTGTAGAACATCATAAGATACTGAGTAAAAATAACACTGCCTAATATTAACATGTTCTGTTTTTTTTTTTTTTTTTTTTTTTTGCTCCCATAGAACTCAGTGAAAGGTTATGATATATAGAATGATGCAATAGGGATTAAGACAGGTAAAATAGTGGTAAAATGATTTTGAACAGGCAAGTTACACAGAAGTAGTTATACAACTAGTCCAGTAGATTAGGAATCAACCAGTATAGACTTTATTTTAAAATGCAAAAAACTCATAAATGAGAAAAAATGAGCATAACTAAAATGGTTTGGCGAAGAGGTGAACTGTGGAGACTGGTCAGGTGTTCTAGGTGTGACACGGCACTGTAGTCTAGAAACACTGCTTGGGTAGAGGAGGGAATAGTCTTTGGAAAGAGGACAAGGATGCTTGAAGATAATCCAATCCAGTCAATGAAGATTTCACTGGAAAGTAGCACACCCATCAGACAGTTATCAAGGAGACTTCAAATAATTTTTCCACAGGCAGATGGAAATAGAGGAGGTATGGCTGGAAAGAGATAGATAATTGGGAAATGTCTACAAAATAATTTGTCAGAAATGTTGGGGGAATCAAATAGTTGTAACTAAGAAAATCATTCTGTTTTGGGATAAAGGATTTGAATTGACCAGACATAGGAAGGACTTACTAAGTTTAATGCTAGTGGCTGCCGAAAAATCAATTACTAGAAAATGGAATTAAAAATCTAAACCAACTATAACTGAAGTAATGAATATTGTAAAGGAAATAAAAGAACTGGAAATCTGATCTTTATAAAAGGGAAGGGAAATTTACATGTAAGTAAATGGAATTTGTGGCAACAATACGTTCAGAATGGTGTTCAGGAAGAGGAGTAAAACTTAAAAGAAAGCAGGAATTGTGCAATTTATGTAATGTTGGAGTGACCAAAAATTATTAGAATGTATACTGTGTGAAAGTAACAAAAGAAGTGTTAGTACTGTTTGTTCTCTTTTCAATTACTTCATATGTACCTATGTCAATTTTTAATGTCATGCTTAATAAAGATGTTAAAAAATAAAGATGACTTGTCCTTATTGGAATCATTGAGAGGAAATAAGATGGAGAAATGGAGACTAGGCAGGAAAGGAGAGCATCATTTCAGTAGAGGAACACACAAAAAGTAAGAATAAAGAAAGGTACAGCTAGAGAAGGCTACGTTACTTATGAAGGTGAAAAGGTAGAGAAGGCAGGCAAAGAGAGCCAGGTGACAGCAAAAGTGTCATATGAAGAAGTAAAGGATGGGATGCTATGTACATAACAGAGAGAATTAAAAAGAGGGGATTGTAAGCAAGGAAGGGAATATGGATGATTGGGTGGTAGATAGCTTGTATCCCAGCCTGACAGCACAGAGGTTAAGGCACAAGATTACCATCTGCTAGACCTGGGTTTGAAACCTGGCTGGGAAACAACCAGACAGCAGCAATTTGTGTGCAGATAAAAGGCTGAGCAATCTATTTCCCTAATCTGCCACAGAAACTCTCTTGAGTCTTTCCATGGAGTCACCATGGGTTGATTTCAACTCTGGGCAATTACTTTCTTGCTTGAGCAGCTTATATGGAATGAGCACAGATAAGAAGAATAGTTTCAGAGTAATGACTAGGAGAGCTTGCACAAGTAGTAAGGGATGGACTACATCATGATGCTAGGGCAAAGGTGAGTTGGGGAGTTCCATTGACAAGAGACTTGATCACAAGGAATGTTAGTTGGCAGGCAAGTCAAAATACAGTGGACAAGCAGCAGTGTGAATTTTCCCCTGAATGACATTGGACAGCATAAATCAGGGAGTGGAAAGGTTCTCTCAAATTGCAGAAAATGCACATATGATATATTTTTGTATTGGTCATTGACTGAGATTGAACTACTGGAGAGGTATATGAAAGGGCAGTTAGCACATAAATAAAATAGAAGTAAATTTTGGACTTTCAGAGATGCTAATAATTCCAAGTGCTAACCGAGAAAATGTATGACTGCCTTGACTAGTTCAGAAATTGAACAGGCACCAGTCGGGAGGCATGAAACATACTGCCTCTGATAAAATTTACCTTTTCTTATGAGAACAGTCTTGATAAAATCTAGAATGTAGAGATGCATCAGGACAATTATGCCATTAATCTATGAAGAAAGCTTAAAGGATTAGTCTAACAAGAACAAAAGAAGGACATCAGGATTCCTTAGGTTAACAAAGAAGCAATGGGGAAGATTGCACAGAAACCAAAAAACAAAGACAGTAAAAGGAAATATGGCCCAGAAATCATCAGCAATAAGAGAGAAGACAGAATGGGTCAATACAGAAACAAAAGGACAGTGATTCAGGGTATAAGAAAAAGTTAAACAATGTGAGAAGAATTGGAAATGAACAGAAAACAGGACAGAGAATAATGTCAGAAAGGAATAGAGTGTAATAGTGAGTAATGTTTGGAATTTAGTCAAGATAATTTCATATGGTGATGTAAAACAAGAAATAGAGATTGTAGGTGTGAAAAGAATCTAAGTAAATGAGATGAGAGAGCTTGATTTGTTTTGGTCTCAGAATATCATTCTCTCTTCATCAAAGGAAAAGTAAGAGAAATAACAGCCAGATACAAGAACAAAGCAGGTAAGAAGGTAACCTTGAAGAGTTCCAAGATTTACAGCCCAGTAGTCAGACTACAGGGAAAATGAGTTAAAGGTTATCTGGTAGAAAGATGTATGTGCCCTAATTTAGGGAACTGATGATGGTCAGATTTACAACTGCATACAACAACTAGTGAGTACAGTTGGACTGTCTAGAGGTAGACATTCAAGCAATAACCGACGACATGGTGTGGTATATTGAAGATTTACCCACTGTTGATGTGGTTTAATCACGAGGTCGAAGCCCAAGTGATTAAATACAGCCAACCGTGGGTAAATCTTCAATATACCACAACCACGGAGTCAGTTATTGCTATTATACAGTGACATTATTTAAGAAAAAAATACTTACTTTTCTTAAATAATGTCTTAGTATAACGCCACATTACTGTTCTTCTGCCGTTGGTGGTATACTGCTTCCTTGTGTTGATGTACTGCAAATGCGTATGGGATTTTCATTCCCATGCATACCCAGTACATCAATGCTTTGAAACGGAAGCAACGGAGAAAAGAAAATCTCCGTTGCTGTGTTTTGTTTTATGTTTTTTTTTTTTTTTTTATTAAAAAAAAAAGTTTGGACACTTTATACCAACGGAAAAAAGTTCGGGCAACCAGACCTTTTTCTGTTGGTATATTGTGAGATTTACAATGGACACACTGGCCAATCAGTGTGCACATTTTGGAATATTAATAGGGGGGGGGGGTCATTGTATAATTTCTATGTTAGTATTTTATTACAGCACTCTGTACTGCCAGTAGAAAATAGCACATTTTGTACACAGATGCACTTCCCTTTTTCATTGCCATGGCCATAGTTATGCATAGGAATGCCAAATACAAGCATTAGCAAGGGCCATATCTGAAAAATATATGTTTTATCCCTTCATCAATAAATTTAACACTAGTCAGAGTGGGGAACAGCATGACGTGCTGGCAGACAAATGTACCAGCCCTCATTGTTTTCTAAATGAAAGAATAGTGCCAGAGAAAGCTGTTTGTATCATTCTTCACCATTCATAATAGTAATTTTGCAATAATAATGGCCTACTTGACCTAACATGGCCATATTTATACTGTCTGTGCTCTGATAACTGCATTCTGCAGGGTTTAAATTATTTACATCATTATCAAAGGCACATCATCCAAATGAAAAAGCCACAATGACCAACGCTATGTATACTGTGTTTTATGAACACATAATATATCAGATTCCAATGGAATTCTCAGACAGCATACAACAATTAGTAAGTACAGTTGTACTGTCTAGAGGTAAACATTTTCTATGTTAGTATTTTATTGCAGCACTCCATGCTACCAGTAGAAAATAACACAGTTTGTAGACAGATGCACTTCCCTTTTTCATTGCCATGGCCATAGCTATGTACAAGAATGCCAAACGCAAGCATTAGCAAGGGGCACATTTGTGCCAAGCATAGCTGTTTGAGTTATTCTTCACTACTCATTTATTTATTTATTTGGCATTTGTTTACCAGGAAAGTCTGACTGGGTCAGGAGGTACCATTTTCACTGGAGACCCGGGGACAAAAGCTCCAGATACATATGGTTAACAGAATGAAAAACTAGACAGACATAATAAACTCAAAACATTCAAGCACAAATAGGAAAACAACACATTAGTTTGTCAAAATGAGAACTTAACAAACATAATAAAGTCATAACATTTAAGCACAAAATTTGAAAAACTTCACATTAGTTTGTCAGAATAAAACTCAAAAGACATAATAAAGTCATATCCTGGATTCAACAAAGCCTACACCTTTGTTTTTCACCATGTGCATGTTATGGCTCGATGCACACATGGCCACAGACAGTTTTAGGTTCAGTAAGCACAGTGTAGAGGTGTGCTCCCTCACTCAAACAAGGTAAATCCAACATGGTGGAGTTATTCAACAAGCTATAAAGCATCCATGTAGGTTTTTCCTGTGAATTCCAAAAAGTTTTGGAATACAGCCATGGAAATGAGTCTACATGGACAGAATGTTAGGGACTGCTGCTGCTGTAATTCCTTTGTATGTACTACAGGCTGAATCCAGTGCTGCTGCTAATACCCCTAGGCTGAGAAGGTGAAGAGTTTTCAGGCCCTGTTTAACTTATCACAACCTACATGACATGAAAATTGTAGAGCACCACAGGGTAGACAGGTAGACACTACAGGAACTCTGTGACCTCTACTGACATCAGCTCAGAGCCAGAACCAACTAAGGGGAACCCATCCCAGTGGAGACAAAGGTATGCATAGCCCTTAGAATATTAGCTACAGATACCTTTCAGAGACCAACAGGGGACATGCTGGGGGTGTCACAGGCATCAGCATTCAGGATCCTCCATCAATTCCTGAATGCTATGCTCCCACACACCAGTGACCACATACATTTTCCCCATAGTTCTGAGGAGAAGGCCAGAAATATGCAGGAGGTCTACTGTGTAGCTCACTACCCTGAAGTAGTGGGTGCCATGGATTGCATACATATAGAAATGAAGGCACCACTCGGGAAACAGGGTATGCTCTACATTAACAAAAACGGCTACCACTCTATCAACTTTCCATTTGGGATGTACCTTACCCGACACCTGCAGCAACTGGAAAGACCCCAAAAGTGCCTCACCAAGAGGATCAAGGGACTCAAACAGATGCCCTACGCAGTTAAGCTAAAGAAACTCCAGCTGTACTCAGTTGCTTACCGCCTACTCAGGGGCGATCTGTGCCTAACATATAAAGCCATGTCCAAACCAGAATTAATGGACATGTTCCACCTCAGAAAATCCAAATCCCTTAGAGCTACATGCTCCAGGGACTTAAACCTCAGCACAGAAATAAACAGGACATGCTGGAGGGACAGATTCATATCCCAGAGGCTCCCCTCACTCTGGAACAAAATCCCAATCCATGTTAGGCAGAGCCCCTCAATGACCCTCTTCAAGAGAAATCTTGACGAGTGGATGGGAGATCGTAGGTTTACCCCTGGGATCTCTTCTGTGTCCCTACTAGACAGTGGCACAGTAAACTAACCTTAAAAGGGCTACCTTCTGTGACTTACTATACAGAGGCACAGTCAACTAACCTAAAAGGGTGGTGAAACCCAAACACACTCTGGCTAGGCTTATAAATGCACTAGGGCAGATAGCCTAGTATCAACCTATGAACTGCCAAGTTGTGTGTAATGCCAGGGGGATAAACTTGATCATGTGTGCTGGCAACCCTGGCAGTTACCATGACTCACATATCTGGCACACCTCACAACTGTACCAGATTGTTAGGCAGGATATCCCCCAGGGTCATTTAATGGTGATTCAGTTCTATGCACTTGATGACACCCATCAGAAATGTAGACACACCCATGGAAGAACACTATAATGTGGCACATGCTCAAACCAGAAATATCATAGAGCGTGAGTGTGGGCTGCTGAAGGTGCCTAGATACATCTGCTGGTGCCCTAAAGTACAATCCATGGACATGTACAGAAATATTCCCAGTATGTGCCATGCTACACAACATAATCCTGATGAAACAGCTTCAGCAGCATCAGCAAGGGGAAGCGGCACACATCCTGCCACCAATGCCACAGTCACCACAGCCACAGGCAGATGGGGAGTCAGAGGGGGAACCACCAGGTCCTGTGGGTGTAGGCAGGCATAGGCATGCTCAGTATGCCCTTGCATTGGCCAAGAGACAATGTATAGCACATTCACTCACCACATAGGGGATTAGAACGTCTCTCCTACTCACATGCATATATTAACATTGATTCCAGGCAACTCACACAACCATTACTTCCTCATGTATTAGCTGTGTACTGCTTGCATCAGACAGTGTCAGCCATGAATTACAACTATGTCAGCTGCTGCATTTGCAAGGTAAGTCTCGAACCTAGAGTGTATTGTGTAATAATATGAATGAGTGGCATATCCTTGTATCACACTCATTGGTACTGTAATCAAGTAAAAGATGGGGTATTGGTACAATAATGTTCTTAACATGTGACAGCAGAGACTTGTGCAACTTAGATGTGTTCATTATTAAGTAGTAGGCCTCAAGAATCAAAGATTCACATAGTCATTACCCTGAAAAGTAGTGATGGCCACTTCATGGTCCAGTTTAACACCATATATTTGTAATGGAAATTCATTAAAGAGAGAGGTTAGAAAGTAATGCTACACATTGTAGTTTCTGACTTCACAACCATCACAACATCAGTCACAATAAAGTTGGGAAATTTTGATGATATCAGTTGTATAACTTTCCAAGGCCAATATATGTGAAAGGTAAAATTACCAGTTCAACACCGCAAATGCAGATAAACTAAGCACTTTAAGTCAGCTATACACACTGAGCATCAGACACAAACCTTATGTATCCCTGAATCCAAAAGACAGAAAACAGGGATATTGCACAGTTATCATCACTGGGTGTTGTATAGGGGAGCAGGAGGCCTAGGCTGACACTAAAGGTCAGTGAGTGTGTGAGAAAAAGAAAGAGACATCGGTAGACATCTGGATAAACCAACAAATGGTCACTGAGACAAAATGAGTTTGAAGCTGCACAGCTGAACTGAGTAACTGTTGTGTGTGTGTGTCTGTAGGGGTTCTCCAGGTGAAATTGATGTTTGAAAGTCTGCATGGTCACAGCCAAGGTCTGTGCTGGCTATATGTTTTAGTATATCAGACTGGTGTGAGCCATGCATGGTAGACATGATGGTTCATCGTTGTGACCCCCAACCATGAGAACTGGCACTGTCAGAAGTCGCACTGGCATGTCCATGCCCACAGTCTGATGCACTGTTGCTTCCTGAATGTGAACAATGTCTGTTGGACCAGCTCCTTTCATGGAGGTGCCCAGAACCCCATACCCTGCTATGTCTGGGTATGGACAGCACACTCATTGATGATCCAGTGGAAGTACTATCACTATGGGAGCATGGTCAGGCTTGGCCACATTGGCTGACACCAGATGATGTGGCTGACCTACACACATGAGGATGTCATTCCCCTCCCAGCAAATGTTCCATCACAGACAATGCACATTCCATGGCAGACATTCTAACTTGTCATTTACTGGATCTATGGAATCGGCAACATGGTAGAGGCATTCATGCCTGTCAGCCTGCACCACATCTACAACCCTGATCATTTGTCTGAAGTACCTATGGAAACATGCCTGTACCTTCATGACAGCTCTAAACATACTTTGAGTAGCACAGGAAGGGATAATTGCACCAGATGGAGAAGGGACAGCAGGCCCCCTCAGAGCACCCCTATCAACCCTCCTGTGTGGCACCTCACCCACACTTTCACTCTGGCCAGACTCAACAGGCACTGAAGTCACAGTAATCACATTTCCATAATCAATGGTCTTCCTCTCCACCTGTCCAGTATCTGTGGTGTCACTGGAATGGGTAGGCATAGGCTTACTGGCTGTGTTCGATGGAATTGCAAGAAATGGCTGTATGTCAATCTCAGTGTCAGGCTCAACCTCTGCACCCCCAGCTGTGCTAAAGTTTGGCCGCCATCATCATCATCAGAGTCTGTTGGTACACTGAAATCAAGTGGCAGAGGGCCATATTTCACTGTCATGATCACCCGTAATAAAAGCAAGAAACACAGGACAAAATTAATATTTACAGTTCTGCACTCCAATATATGCTAACAATCTAACAGTGCTGCCACTATTACAGACAGATAAAAACACCAAAGGCTATCCAGTGGAAAATGCTGTGGAATAATCCAAGTAGCCAAAGCAGTCATTAAAAATATTTATTTACTCAATATCAGTAAAACGAATCCAACACAAGGTAAAGGTCAAGCGCTTTCATCCTAACACTTAGGACTTCTTCAGAACCATTACCTAAAACTGTAATTGCTCATTTAAATATTTAACAAGTCATGTGATACACATTTAAAATTTAAACAGACATAATTAAAAAAACAGTATGTAAAGCATAATACCAAATACTATTTCCACAAATCACAATACAAAACACCCTATCATAAAAATTTAATTTAGCCACTCAAATCTTGGGCTTTAAACTTTAAAACTGGCATTACTGAAGTACAGTCATTAATACCTGGGGGGACTGTGGCATTAGTTCTTAATTGCCAGTAAAATTTCTTCATCTCCACCTTATTTCCACAGTAGCCCCCCAGCACTTCCAAAATCCCAAACCTGAATCTACAACATCTAGAACTATTTTGCAAATCTCTAGGTGGAGCATTATAATCACTTCCCTACTAAATTGTGTAAATATGTTCATAAATATGTTTACAAATATTTCTTTCAGTTTTTCCCACATAAAAAAGTAACATTCTTGACAAATAGCAATATACACTACCCCTTTTGTTCCACTGTTGCCTGTTGCTATTCTGACCATTAAAGGTGGTTATCCTATAGTCACACTCTGTCCTTGTAAAATATATTTACAATATTTACAAGCCTCACATGTGTGTGTCCCTTTCTCTCTTGTAGTATTACTGGTAAGAGGGTGTTCTAATAAGAATTTTAAATTATAAGTCATTTTAAATACAAATTTTGGCCTGTTCCCTAAAATGTTGACATGTTCTGGGTTACTACTATGTTACAAATTCCATTACTTAAATCTCCATAAAGTATTACCAATGAGTTTGTATAAACAGTCTTATTTCCCCTTTCATATTTGACTCTATAGGGACACCTAGCAGAGGTTTGTATCTAGTTCCCCAGCCTTCAATCACTTTTTCACCAATATTCAACATTACCGAATGGGAGTAACCTCTATTTATAAATATTTGTGTCAGGTTACCCATTTCATTTTTAAAATCAAACATGACTGTACTTCAATTATGCCAGTTTTAAAGTTTAAAGCCCAGGATTTGAGTGGCGAAATTTTATTTTTATGATAGGATGTTTTGTATTGCGATTTGTGGAAACAGTATTTGGTATTATGCTTTACTTACTGTTTTTTTAATTATGATGTCTGTTTAAATTTTAAATGTGTATCACATGACTTGTTAAATATTTAAATGAGCAATTACAGTTTTAAGTAATGGTTCTGAAGAAGTCGTGTTAGGATGAAAGCTGTTGACTTTTATCTTGTGTTGGATTCGTTTTATTGATTTTGAGTGATTAAACATTTTTAATGACTGCTTTGGCATCTTGGATTATTCCACCCCATTTTCCACTAGATGGCCTTTGGTGTTTTTATTGGTCTTTTTTGCATAATTTTGGTACACAGTGTTTTTGTTTTACTTGTTTTTGGTTGTTCAGTGTGTCTGTGGTAAACCGTGGAGAAGATGGACATAGACTGTATATTTTAACAGTTGGAATACATCAGTATTAACAAAACATCAGAATTTTGGCGTGACTATGATTTTTACCATTATACAACATGGAACTGGAATTTCAACTGTTACTGAATACAAGGGGTGATTTGACCCAGTTGGTGAAAGTTTTGACACAGAAAGTGACAGTACTACAGCACTCCTTTGAGAGACTACAGGTCCCAAAATGCCAAGAGTGCTTTTCTCCAAGGATTGACCTTATTGGACCAGAAGTAGTAAAAGGGAGAGCATTTCCTGGTTCTTCATGTTCGGAACTAAACGTTCTCACTCAGAATTCGATCCTGTGTGGCCAAAGAACTAATGTAGAAGGAGCGACAACAGGGCGAGTAGACAATCTTACAGGCTGGTTAAATTTGGAGTTCTCCTTTGGTGGTGGTAATCAGACATACAACAAGATGGATTTACAAACTAGAATGGACAATTTTGCATTGACGCTAGGTAAGGTTTGCAGTTTGCAATGCGATAATGTTTACCTGAGAGCATAAATAATAGACAAGTGCCAAAGGGTCTGAGGATGTATAAGTTCCCCAATGGGGTTAAGAATGGACAACCAGAATTTGAAGAACTTTTAGAAATGTTTGACCATCATGGGTTGGAACCTATGCAGTTTATTGTAAAAATAAATTCAAGTAATATAAATAGGTTAATGGATGAACTGGAGAAGTTAAACAATGCTATTACAAATGATGTACAGTTTGATAATTATTGTAGAAAGTGCAATGTCATTTTAGAGAAGTAGAACAACAAGTTAAATTGAATTTTGAATATAACTACAAAAACTTTTGAGAAATGAGAAGGACTACGTAGATAAAGTGGTCTATCCGGTTCCCAAATCATATGAGCTAGCTGAGATTGAAGTGGTTTTTAGTAAAGACAATAGTAGGGGGAGTGAGCCTAGGCAGGGAGTGCAAATGATTCGGGGCCTTCTTTTAGGAGAAGTTATGCAAACATAACACAAAACAGATATGATAATGAAGTGTTTGAACAGGAATACCCTCCTTTAAGAAGGTCAGAAAGGCTGTTAAATAAAAACAGACAGAAAGGTTTTTAGTGTATCCACAAAATCAAAAGGGATAGAGAGTGAAAAATCAAGGACAATTCTGGTTGAAGAAGAGCCGGAACAAATAGAGGGGGATAAGATAGAAAATAGAGATGACATCCTAACAGCCTTTGATGGCAAATTAATGAGTTATGACAGGTTCAACGTTTATAACTACACAAGTTTGGATATTGATAAGAATTACTTTTCTTTGTTAAAGAAAGGGGTGAAATTTGTACCTGCTAATCAAGTAGATACAGTAGCTTCCTTAGTGGAATTAAAACTATACGCAAGGAAGTTAAACTTACAGTTAGTGTTTAAAGATTTGGTAGGACAAAATACTGTTAATAATGACAACATGAGCACTAGGAATTTTAAAAAATGTAGTTGTTTTATTCACCCTCTACATTCAATGGTAGCAAATTTTGAGAGGGTGTGTACTCAGGACATCTATGAGTTACACATAAAATGTAAGAAGAGGCTTTTTAATTTGATTAAAGAAAATAATTGTTTATTGATAGAGTTAAGGTCAAATCCAAACTTACATTTTATGAAACACGATAAGAGAGGAGGGATGGCAATTGTAGAAAAAGATGACTACAACTGTCAGATACTATCAATTTTGCATGATCAGGATAAATATGAAGTAATTTTCAAAAATGAAACACTAATAGCCCACAGAAAGATACAATTGTTTTTGGAAGATTCATTACTTCAGGGGCTATTAATGAGGAAATTTACAGTTTTTTGGTTAATGATCATCCTGTGATTCCTACAGTGTTTGGAATACTGAAAACACATACAAATGTATGGGACCCTCTGTACCATTAAATAGTAGCATCTCACAATAGTTCTATTTACTCTTTAGGTATTTCTGTGGATCAATTTGTAAGAAATGCCTTACTTTCCATTGAATACTTGTTGAAAGATTCATGGGACTTTTTGTCTAGAATTGAGCATAAACACTATTCTAATACTTGTAGTTTTTCCACAATTGATGTGGTGGATCTATTCACCTCTATTCCCCATGAGGAAGGGTTGAGTATATTTCAGGAAACCCTTGTTGAAAGGACAACTTTAAATATTACTTTAATAAATTTTGTGATGGAACTAATGGAGATTATTTTGAAGAATAACTTTGTAAGTTTTGAAGGAGAGTTCTTTAAGCAGACTAGGGGAGTGGCGATGGGCGCAAGTTACTCCCTTCCTTTTGCAAATTTGGTCATGTTCTCATGGGAGAAAAGGCATATTATGAATAGTAGGTTTGTTGAACACTGGCACTACTATTTGAGATTGTTAGATGACATTTTTATTTTGTGGACGGAAGTAGACCCTATCAGGGATGAATTCATTGAGTATATAAATGGCATTAGTGGTTACTTTCAATTTACACACTGTTATTCGATTGACAGTGTTAATTATTTGGACGTAACTATTATTAACGATAGGGAAAATAAATATTTTGCTTCTAAACTATATAGGAAACATACTTTTTTCTAATAATTATTTGGATTATAATAGTAATCATCCTAGGCACACAAAACACAATGTGATAAAAGATCAGATGGTAAGGGCAGCCAGAATGTGTTCAGAAATGATTGATTTTAAAAATGAAATGGGTAACTTGACACAAATGTTTATAAATAGAGGTTACTCCCCTTCGGTAGTGTTGGACATTAGTGAAAAAGTGATTGAAGGCTGGGGTACTAGATACAAACCTCTGCTAGGTGTCCCTATAGAGTCAAATATGGAAAGGGGAAGTAAGACTGTTTATACAAACTCATTGGTAGTATTTTATGGAGATTTAAGTAATTGAATTCATAACATAGTTACTAGGAATTGGGTTTTGTTTAGTAGAAACCCAGAACTTGTCAACATTTTAGGGAACAAGCCGACATTTGTATTTAAACTGACAATTTAAAATACTTATTAGAACACCCTCTTACCGATAATACTACAAGAGAGAAAGGGGCACACACATGCAGGACTTGTAAATATTGTAAATATATTTTACAAGGACAGAGTGTGACTATAGGACAACCACCCTTAATGGTCAGGTTAGCAATAGGCAACTGTGGAACAAAAGGGGTAGTATATATCACTATTTGTCAAGAATGTTACTTTTTATGTGGGCAAAACTGAAAGAAATTTTCATAAAAGTATTTATGAACATATTTATGCAATTCAGCAGGGGAGTGATTAAAATGCTCTATCTAGACATTTACAAAATAGTTCTAGATGTTGAAGAGTCAGGTTTGGAATTTTGGAAGTGGTGGGAAGAGACACTGGGGGGGGCTACTTTGAAAATAAGTTGTAGATGAAGGAATTATACTGGCAATTAAGAACTAATGCCACAGTCTCCCCCCATGTATTAATGACTGTGCTTCAATTATTCCAGTTTTAAAGTTTAAAGCCCAAGATTTGAGTGGCTAAATTTCAATTTTATGATAGAGTGTTTTGTACTGTAATTTGTGGAAATAGTATTTGGTATTATGCTTTATATACTGTTTTTTAATTATGATGTCTGTTTAAATGTGTATAACATGACTTGTTAAATATTTAAATGAGCAATTACAGTTTTAGGTGATGGCTGTGAAGAAGTCCTAAGTGTTAGGATGAAAGCAATTGACATTTACCTTGTGTTGGATTCATTTTACTGATATTGAGGAAATAAATATTTTAATGACTGCTTTGGCTACTTGGATTATTCTGCAACATTTTCCATTGGACTGCCTTTGATGTTTTTATTGGTCTTTTGTGGGTTGTTTTTGTATACACTGTTTTTGTTTTACTATTACATACAGTAGAGCAATACATACGACAAGCATGACATCTACAGCACACAATTAAAATATTTTTTTCAATTGCTCATCACTACTGACATAAAATGTTTGGCTTTCCATCTGTAGATGATAGTTTCCTCTGCAATCTGGATGAAGCTGAAAGAAATTAAGCAAGAGGTAAGAGCAACAACATCACAATTAAAAGTAACACAGATAGTAATATCTTTACCCCTTTATATGTCTATTAATGGAGGAGTGCACCCACAGACTCAAAAAACATGTTTATGTCATCATGATTTGGTGTTTCATACATTTAACACCACTCTGGGACTATCTACAGGTTTTAAATATCTTTATATGTAATTTCTGAGTCTGACCACATAGGGTCTGTCATCTAGAAGTAATTCTGATTGCTTAGGCTGCCTCTAGGTATACCACAATGCAGTGCTTGTCTGTAAAAAATATATCACTCAGGCTTATTACTTCCTAAAGCTCCTGTCACTGCATTGATTTTACATGCATACACTGTTGTCATTCAGTCAGTTAGTTTTAAGTAACATTTCATGCCATTCATTCAATGACCACTTAAAACACAAACAGTGCAAATGCCACATATCAGTCTTTCAAAGTGCTTTTTACTGCTGCTTCTTTTTAGAATGGCTAAACTGCAGTGTTTTGTGAAACCTGAATTGTACTACTTTGACTCATCTCCCATCTCCATTCACACCTAACTTCCCTAGCTGTCAAAATGCTAAGGGTAATTTGAGCTGTTACCTGCTGTAATTGACAGCTCACAGCAGGGCACGTGACTCATGTAGTGTTTCCTTGTTCTAGCCTTTACTTTCTTTAAGGGTAGGAGAAGGACCAGGGAGCTGTGACATCACAGCATGGGTGGGTTTTTAGGATGGTCATGGTGATGCCAGTTTGTTGGGGGGGGATTGGCCAGAAAACTACATGTATTCAGTGGCCTTGATGACATCAGTGAATTGGAGACTGATACAAGCTTTTCCAATGTGGGATAAAAGTTTTTTGAAAGTGGAACCACCACGCTACAATAAGGTACTGTTCTAGTGGAGAAAAACATTTGATTTGAAATATGTTAAATGCTGTATTGTTGTTTATTCATGGTAGGGACAGTAAATAGGAAGAAAAAGGACAGAGAAGTTGAGCATTTAATAATAGAATCCCATTGTTGTCCTTTAACTATACTGTCAACAAGAACATAGCTGTCAACTCAAACCTAAGCTAATAACTATAAAAATCTTTAACCCCCCCAAAAAAAAATACATTTGACACAGAAGTAATGTATTGATTTTAATTATTTTACTATACAACAGCATTCAGTGGTTGGCATACCAAGGCCTACCTGGAATCTCCTCCTAGGATGTGCTTGCTGTCTCCGACACTGTTGCCCCACATCCACGACATGCTGTACTGCACTCTCCTGTGAGCTGTCTGGATCCCTGATATTGGCCAGGAACTCTTCATTAGGTGTTAGTGATAGTTCCCTAGCAGGTCCTTTCCTTGCACACATCTGTTCATGGCCCATTTTTAGCTGCTCTCCAATGTGCAGATGTGATCCTGTCAGTGGCCCTGTAGCATACTTGCTCTTATTTCCTGCAGTAGCCACCGATGGCATTCAGATCAATAACTATCTGTTGCCAAATTTACATCCTACATGCCATATTTCTCTGTCCCCGTTCCAGTGGAAAAGCACCATGGTGCCTAAAGGCATCCACTATGACCTGGTTCTCAGCATCAGTGGAGGATTGACATGCCTAGATGGCATAATCCTAGGTGTCCTAAAAGATAACAGAAGGGTAATACACATACATATCACTTAAGTACTAAATAATTGTTTCCAGTAAAACAGAAAAGGTAACCAGTCAGTATTACAGTCTACAGATATGAAATATGAAAAACAGGCAGGATGCAAACCAAGAAGAGTAACAAGAGCAACATATTCTTGTTTATGCCATAACAATAACTCACCTTTGCTACCCCCCAGCAAAAGAACAATCTATCCTTCTTTATGCCATAACAGTAACTCACCCCCCCCCCAAAAAAAAAGAACAGGACAATGACACGTTTTGCTAACAAACTACCTTTGAAATGATAAAAGTTCTATCAAAGGAACTGTCCCTGAAACCTTTGTACATATTTATCACATAGCATTCCACTGTCATGTACTGGCAATTATGTATACCTCTGAAATGGCTTAGCAAACATGCCCATGCCATCAGTACACTTCTATCTGATGCATATAGATAAAAGTGTAAAATACTTTGCTTCAGAATTTTCTTAAATAAATTCCAGTATATGCAGCATGTTGCTGACCAAATGAAAGCATACCTTCTGAACTTCAGTACACCTTTGTATACTGTAGATATATCAGGAAGAAATAGCATTATGTGCAGTCTTTCCAACATAAACAAGTTTCCTCACTATCAGTTTGCCTAGCTACAAGGTTGCCTTTTTATATGGTGTAAATTCAGGGCTGTTAGCATGGCAAATATGCAAATGAGGTGTGAACTCATTAGAATTTCTGAATCCCAACAAAACTGGATCCACATAGACGTAAACAAAGTGCAGGCACTCCCTCAGTGTTTGTTTCTAATGGATTGCAACTGTGACTGATTAGTGGTTGGAAGAAAGAAAATACAATACCACTGCAGGCTGCCTTACATCCATTGGGGGTGTTAGGTTAGCTCTGCAAAGAGTTAGATGTACGGTTGGAAATGTAAGTAAGCAGCAGTCAAGTCACAGGCTGCCCTTCATTTGTTGGCAACTGCATATGATATTATTTCCATTTAATATCCACACACATTTTAAGGCCAATTATATGGAATGGCCTACATACTGCATGTCTGAGATTTTTGCTAAGATAAATGAAGAATGGCCAACAAACAGAAATGTAAGACCAAGCTGTATATTTGGTCGAGAACTCACAATCAGAAGGAAAAGTTGTAGAGTTAGTAGGCAGGTTTTGTGGAGGTCATTTGGAGAAGTTTTACACAACATTGTTGTCACAGAACTAGGTTTCACCACACTGCTGGACATTACAGCATTCAGTCACTGTGACACACCAGTCAAGACAGACCACTCAATTCATCAACCTCTCCAGTCCACACCTCTACAACTCAAGCAAATACAGAATCAGTCCTCTCTAAGGGAAATTTAGTGATATACTCCATTTCTTTGCCTAAAGCAGCTTGTGTCCAGTTAAATCTCTATAAGCGACTACATGCACCCCTCCCCCTGCACTTAACAGTAGCTTTCTCTTACTTTTTCATGGTCTTGGGAATTCTGCTGCTCTTGGTCTAACTATGCTCTATTCACAACAAGCTGCCTGTTTCCCTCATGATCTTACTTTATTTTCCTTCCCAGCATGCCTTGTGACATTTAAAATGACATACCTGCATTTTCACCATTTTTCTTTATCCCGATTACTAGCTACTCACTGAGTTGATGTCCCAGTGGTGTGCTAGGGCCATTTGTTGGCATTTTAATTGTTGTTCTTTAGTAATTGTGGATGCTTTCATAACCCCATCGCACAGAGAAACAAGTCACAGGTAGACTTAGTTTCTGGCGTCCGGTTGCTGTTTTTTGGTATTGTAACTCCAATTGTATTTGCAACTGCCATTACAGTGGTTTTGTGACTTTATATGTAGCTGCAACTGCTTTTACAGTGCCCATTGCACTGTGGAGTGATGTAGAGTTAGATTTTAGCTTAGTTTCCTATATATTTGCTCACAGACCTAAGGTATTTTGCAACTGCTTTTAGAGTGCTTTTTTGACTCTAGTTGTACTTGGGACTGCTTTCATTGTGCCTATCACCCTGCAAGGGAATTTTAGAGATAGATGTTTAGTTTAGTATTAGCAATTAATGGACAAATTTTAGCTTAGTGATCCTATTTTTTGATATGTGCTCTCTGTGTACATTTTGAATATAGTGAATATGTTTCTGAACTTTTTAACCTGTTTGAAATATTAAACACTTATGTTATGTGCCCTTTGTGTACATTTTAAATATAGTGAATATGTTTCTGAACTTTATAACCTGTCAAAAATATTAGACACTTATGTTATGAATATCTATACTCCTGATATTTATCCTGTTTTCACATGGTAATATCATGTATGGGAACACCTACTGTTTTGCTACATAACATATTGCAAGTTATAAATAGCTGGTAATAGAGCTGTATAACTGGTATGATTAGTGACTAAGCTGTATTGCATATATCCACATTTAAAGCTGCATAGGTATTTTGTTAAATGCAATTGCTGAATTGTAAATACCTGTTTACTGGGCTAAATACTGTTTGCTAGGTTTTATATTTACTTGTTTTATTTGCATTACTATGTGTGCTATACCCTAGACAACTGATTGTATAAGTGTATTACTAGTTATATACCTTCCCCTATCTGCTCTGTAGTATGCTGTATTTGTCTTCTTATAGGTCTGAAAGTGTTAACACTAGGCTATCCCCACTTTTAGCTTACTAACACCTCTCCTATCTAGTTGCGTTTCACCTCTCTTTAACCCTTTCTCCTCTTCTGGTGTTACCTCCCTGGTTTGCATTCACTTCTGGTTAACACTCTCGCCTCTTCTGTTGTTTCCTCTCTCTTTCTCTCACTCTATCTCCTTCTATTCTCCTAGCCTTATAGTCTTTATTGTCACATCTTTCCAACTTTTCTCTCTCTTAACACTGTATTTACCGACCACTACTTTGATTGCCCTTTATTCTTCCATATAAATACCCAGCACATTCACTTAATTTTTGCTGTAATTTTCTGACAGCATTAAATCACTGTGACACACCAGTCAAGCCAGACCACTCAATTCCTCAACCTCTCCAATCCATGCCTCTACAACTCTGGCAAACATGGAACCATCACTAGCTTCCAGCAACATATTTAATTGTATGTCTATATTGTTTTTTTCCTAGCTGCAGTTTGTAATTAATGCAGTGAGCTCACCACCAAACCTGCTTTGCAGTAGTCCTGTAATTTCCCTGCCTTGCTACCCTCTTACTTTACTAATTTTGCTGAACACCAGGTAACCAATTCAACATTCTAAATCCTCTCTAAGGGAAATTTAGTGATATACTCCATTTTTTGCCTAAAGCTGCTTGTGCCCAATTAAATCTCTATAAGCAACTACAAGCCCCCCTCCCACTTACCAGTAGCTTTTTCTGATTGTTTTTTGAGGTCCTGGAATTCTTTTGCTCTTGCTCAAACCTGGTCCATTTACCCTCACTATGCTCGGGGTCACTCCACCCCCTACCCTACCTCCATTATCACCCATCACCACATCAATTTCCTTTATACCTAGCCTCACCCCTCCTACCAAACCTCTCCTCCAATCATTTCTCCTGATCTGCTAACCCCTCCCACCATTTATTACCCTCTCCACCTACTATCCAAAACTCCTCCCTCTACTATATTACTCCACCCACCAACTCCTTCCCCTCCTACCTCAATTATCTGTGCACCTCTCACTTACTCCTCCATTCTACCCTCCAGTCCTCCAAATCCTAATAGTCTATACTTCATCTACCCTACTATCATATTACTTCCTCCCACCTCACATAGTTCCTTTATCCTACCACCTATTATCCTATCTCTCTAACTCTACTTAATACTCTATCTATCCTACCTTAATAATCAACCTATCCTACCCACATTTACCTATAATGCCATCACAGCCATTCACCTTATATATATCTCCACAACTGTATTAGTCTTTCAAACAATATTATACTCACACACATAAGAATGCACAGCTCTATAAAACGTCTCAAACCTCCAATACTATTCTGTTTATGCTCTCTCTATACCTCAGTCTCCTACATTTATCATCACATCACACAACCCACATACCCAACAAATCAACTTCAACAACCATACTTATACAATCTCTCCCCAGCTATTTCCCTACTTTATGTGCCACAGACTTAATTTTACAAACCAGACTAAAAATCCTCTCCCATCAAAACCACAACACAAACTCAACTCTAAGCCATCACCTCAATATTAAAAAGAAACCACAACTAGAAAATCTTCCCACCCACCCACCGCAACCTAAGTGAATGCAATGATATAAATCCAAACCCTGGTCCCCCTCCAGCCTGTTATAACCCCCCAACCTTCTTAAAGTCCCTAAACTTCACCACCATCAATCTCCAAAGTATTTGAAATAAAACTCCACACCTTCATGCCTGGATAGACAAAAACAAACCTGACTTCACTGCCATTACTGAGATGTGGTTAAAACCTTATATCAAAGATGCTGAATCTCTACCCCCTAATTTCAACTGCATTAGGATAGACAGACCACATAAAAAGGGGTGGTATCACCTTGATATACCTAAATACCTTCACCGTGGCTCAATACACAAAACCCGTCCCAAAATTCTAAACAGCAGAGATACTAGTATCCTTTCTAAAACTGAATAACTGTAAAAATCTTTGCATCATAGTCATATACATCCCCCCAGGCAACAATATTCCTATACTTGAAGACATTTTTGCCTGGTTAACTAATAATATTACAAATGAAACTATCATCCTAGGGGACATTAACATTAACTGGCTTGATATCACTAATCATGACCCTTCCACCAGCATAAACCTATATAACTTTACACAACCAATAACCAATATAACCAGGCCCAAAAATAAAACAGGCAGTGGCTCAGTTCTGGATAGGATACTTGTCTTTGAACCTAACAAAATCTCCTCCTCCAGCACACTACCTAACAGTAGCAGTGACCACTTACCAGCCATTATAACTCATAAGACCATCTCAGCCCTAAGCACGCACCAAGTTAAGCAAACCAGAGATTTATCTCACTTCTCCCCTAACACCTTTAATGAAATCCTACAAAGTATCAACTGGACCACACTAGAATATCTCCTCACAATGATGCTGTTGAATTCCTCAAGTCAACATTTCTTAGAATTTTAAACAGTTTAGCCCCACCTCGCCTAAAAAGAGTAAAAGCTAAACAGGCAATCTGGCTTACCAAACATACAAAGCAAATTATGCCTGCTAGGGATGAAGCTTGGAAAATCTGGCAAAAAAAATAAAATCCTAACAATCTCATTCAATATAAGCAATTATGCAACCAGTCCAAAAACTAGTGATTAAAAATAAAAAAAGAAAACTTCCAAGGTCTTCAAGACCAACACAAATAAAACCCCCTAAACTTGGGAGCACGGTCAATACCCTACTCCATCCAGGTACAAATAACAATCTTTGCCCAAATCCAGATAAAACCCTCACTGAGATAACCTTGCTCTTCAGTTCATACTTTATTGACACCGTAGCTAACCTCATCATTACCTTCCAACCAATAGCCCCCTGCTCACCTGAACATCCCACTTCACACTCCTCAACTACTTCTCTATTCACATTCTCACCTATACCAACTTCCACTATAAACAACTCTTACATAAACTCAAACCTTATACTAACACACCAGACAAATTACCTGCTGAATTTCTACAACTATCTGCAAACTCCATTGCCTAAACAATCAGCATACTCCTCAGTAAATCTATTTAGGAGTCTAGTATACCAAACATATAGAAGAAAGCATTTGTTCTTCCATTCCATAAAGGTGGCAACAACTCTGACATCTCTAATTTCTGACCCATCGCTATCCTCTCTCCCATCTCTAAAATATTAGAAAAATGTTTTCACACTCAGCTTCTTAACCATCTTGTTGAAAACCAGATACTTTCCCCCACACAGCATGGATTCAGGTCAGGTAATAGTACCTGCACTGCTCTCATATCCTCTATGGACACAGTAAGCAGATCTTGCGATGCTGGTTACATAGTCTCCTTACTCTTCCTAGACCTCTCTAAGGCCTTCAACATGGTTTCACATCCCCTCCTGCTCACAAATCTCACAAACTTGGGTCTCTCATCCCCTACTTTAAACTGGTTCTCAGACTATCTCATCAATAGGCAACAATCCTCACCTTTTCTCAACACAACTACAGGTATACCTCAAGGATCTTTACTAGGTCCCCTCCTATTCAACACATTCATTAACAACTTCCACACCACCCTTATACACGGCACAGTTATCCAATATGCAAATTACTCTACAATCATCTGCACTGCCAAATCCATATCTGAGTTACAACATCTTACCCAAAATGGTTTTACTTCAACCAAAACTTGAATGTCAAATAACCATCTCACTTTAAATCCCAATAAAACTAAACTTCTGATACCCCCCCAAAAAAACTGCCACTCTGAACAAGAATGATTTTTCTGTCCAGTCCCATAATAGTACTCTCACTGAAGTCATTCCAAGTACTAAACTGCTATGGGTCATTATTGATGAAGATTTAACATTTGACTTCCATGTCCACAGCAACATAAAAAAACACATAAAAAATGAGGTACCCTCTATAGACACAAATACTACTTTAATTTCACTGCTAAAAATGCTGTAACCTCATTGTTTCTGCTGCCATCTCTACTATACAGTGCCGCAATCCTCACCAATATCCAGTCCTCCCTGAAAACCAAACTGGATTCATGTTACAATAAGATTGTCAAAGTTGTAACAAATTCAAAAAACTCAGCAAATCACTGCTTATCTCTACATCAGCTTAACTGGCTCGAACTCCCACACTCCCTCACTGATTCACAAATAAGCGCAGCACATAAACTCATATACAAACCTTCAACATGCCCCTTCCTCTCCTCCTTATTGAGTACATACCACCCTAACAGGCCACTAAGATCTGAAAACACAATGAATCTGAAAACTGAAAAAACAAACCTTGCAGCTGGTCAAATGCTGTACTCTGTTACTGTCTCAGAACAATGGAATGACCTCCCACCTTCAATCAGAACAATCAGTAATCCTGCTCTCTTTAAGAAGTCTCTCAGAACATACCTCTCATCTCTCTGGCAATGTACTTGTGTCAAAATAGCACCTCCTAAAACTTAATTCAATACTATAACCCTCTACAATATCACTGCTTATGAGGTCTCGCTGACTTGCTAAATTCAACTATGCCTACAAAAATCCAACAATTAACAATGAAAGCTGCTACCCTACCTGACTAACTCCATCTTCAGTGATTCAATTGTACACAATGTTGATGTGTAATATTTGTAAATAACTTGTATCATTGTGTTTATATTATTTCCATGCATTGAGACTGTATAGACACTGTATTGTGTACAATTTCTATTAATGTACATGGAGCTTTTCTCTCCGAGCCTCTACTAAAGTGGGTTCACCTAGGCCCAGTCGACTTTCCCAGTTAACAAATGCAATAAATAAATAAATACATATTTGCAAGCAATAATCCTGACAGGTTGCATGATCACTAAGTGCACTACATGCAAAAGTAATACATGTACAAATAACACTTGTATGGTTTGATATCACAGTAGATGCTGTTGCAGTGGGCTGTATGCAGAATGAGTTAAGTTCTATGCTGCAAAGCATTTTGTGTGGCAAAGAGGGATAAGGCACCCATCTTGTGTTCTGAAGGTGCATTAGACTGAGAGTTCAAATCCAGACCTATGTACTAATATCTCTTGTGTACTAACATTTTCTATTGTGTATGCCATAGATTTATTTTCCTCATTTCAACTACTTGTCCCTTTTTCCTTTTTTTTTCTTTTGCCAGTGTTTGAGTGATGTTCCACTTAGTGCAAATGCAGGAAATGGAAAAAAAGAAATGTCAAGTTTGGCCGTGCTTATCTCATCTGGGTGAAGTACTGCAATGCACAAATTGGACAACTGGACCACCCAGGAAGCAGACAGGACCCAGGTAGCCAAAAATAGAAACCAGGTGCATTCAATTAATACTGTTGGGCATCATGCAAACCCACTAAGCAACAATGTGTAGTGGTTAACACCAAGACCTTAAAAATTATTAATAAAATGGGAAATATCATGGAACTAGTCCTGTGGCAGCAGGTGTAAGCACAGGGCTGGAGTACAGATGGCTGTGGGTCCTAGTACAGGACATGCAACTTTTTTTTTTTTTTTTACTGTTGTGGTATTGCAGTTTATAACAATTAACTGCAACATAGACATATGTTATTTCAACCTTCTTGTGGCAACAGGTGTAAGTGAAGGACTGGCATACACATGGTTGTGGGTTCTAATACAGGATATTCTATAAGCTTTTACCGTTGTTCTACTTCCAATCGTAGTGACTCTCACTAATAACACTTTAGATAGTGGACCTGATATTCATTATATGTATGAGGGATGAGACACTATTATTGTGTCAATTATTTATTTATTTCACTACCTACATATTATCACATTTATTATCAGATGTATGCCTGTGGATATAATGTGTACTAAATTCCTATAAGTATAATGCTGCTATGTGCACTTTCATGGTCTTCACATTTGCCCAAGACACATGCACAACTGCCTGTACATCCAATAACCTTGCAATTTCAAGTACAATTATTTACTTCTCCACTGCTTGGCACTGCTGCTGGTGAGCAGTGGCAAACAGTTGCAGTTACTCCCAAACAATGCTGCTTAACCCTGCTGTGCTATATGAACACACAGGAACATATCTAGTAAAAACATTTCATGTCATTGCATTATGACTCTATAATGAAAAGTATTTTAAAGGGGTCTATATTAGATCACCGAATGCTTAAAAAAGCGAACAGTGATTGATTGAACTTATGTAAGTGAAAGCTTAAAATATTGAAGCAACAGAAATCCAAACTTTTCCTAGGGAAAGAATTTGGTTGTCCATTTCTGTTGATTTGGTATTTTCAGTGCTGTGGTTGAAAGTTACGGGACGGGTTCAGGTAAGTGTGTGATTGTGTGGATGTGAGTGTTAGGGCAGGTTAGGTGAGTTAGGGTTAGCACGCAGGATAGGTATGTGTGCAATTGTGTGGACATCAGGGTTAGAGTGGGTTAGGTGAGTTAGGGTTTGAGAGTGGGTGAGGTGAGTGTGCGATAGTGACGGACCTTAGGGTTAGGGTTTGGGTTAAGGTAAGTGGATAGTTAGTGGTGTCCGTATAGTTTCGTGTAGGGTTAGGTGTCAGATTTTAGGTGTATGTGTATGGATTGCAGTTTGTTTGGTGTGCTTGTGTTATGTGTATGTGTTTTGGAACAGCAATTTTTTCCCTAGGAAAAAAATCGCTGTTCTGACAGTTCGAGATTGTAAGCTTTCGCTTACATAGGGCCTATTAATCACCATTCACTTTTTTAAGAGTTTGGTGATCTAATATAGACCCTTTTAAAGTATTATAGACACCTGTATTCAAACCCAGTACTATCTGCCTCAAAAAAGGAATGTAGTAATGCATTAAAACATGCTGCCCCAGAGTCATTTAATCACCAGATGTATTCCATAGACTCAATACTAACTGTCTGACTTCAAAAATGCAGGTCGCATTTGCACACTGCTTAGCTATGAGGAAACGTGTATCTCGCATGGGTATGCAATTTGCTAATGGTCGTGCAAAGCCTCTGCTCACTGCACCATAGAAATGTATATGTTATGCCATATTACTATTGTTTACTGTCCATTTCCTGTGTAGTACATGCAATTACATGTGGAAACATTACAAACTGAGGACTTTATCTAACAATATGCCACATATTTATATTGCATCCATGTGTTGCCACCCCCCCCCAAGCACTGCGACCCTAGGTTCTCAGTACTTTTTCCACACATATATCAACCACACTACGAAATGCAATATCAAATATTGTATACTATAAAATTCACGTCAATCTAGTAACATGCAGAACCACGACTATTGAGCCATATGCATAAAAATGCTTTTCTGCAAGGCTAGGTAAGGAATCAGCATGGATCATATCTATAGGGACATAGGTGACCTTTAACACCCTTGACCCTACCCATTTTGTTTTGGTCAAGGGTAGACCTTGCTTATTGACCCTTGTGGACTTCTTGTATACTGACTCCAAAGACCTGCATGAGGGATAACAGGACATACCACCTATTTTGTGTTTCCAAGGCCTTTGACACTATCCCCTATTCATGTGTCATAGTGAAGATCTCCAATGTGTGAATTAAGCCATACATTAGTAGAGTGACAGGTAACTGGCTCACTGACATACATACTCTCAAAGTTGCGGACTGCACCTCCACCACTAGCCACTTACCATTAGAATACCACAAGGATCTGTGCTGGGCCCTCAACTGTTTGTAAATTACTTCCCTGAAGTACAGGCAAGAGAAGATGACCTATGGCGTACCAAGTTTTCTGATGACTAGTAACTGGATGCATTAATATTGAGTCCCCCAGTGATGGCAATATATTACAGAAGGGGATGCCATACACAAATGATTGATGCCAAACTCATGGACTAAATCTTAAAGCATAAAAGGCCTCATTGTCCCCTTTGACAATGAAGTACCCCTGCTAATTATGATAAATATAGCACCCCTCTGAGCTCAAACACAGTGTTGTGAGACTGGGGAACACCTGTTTATAGCAAGCTACAATTTCATCACTATGCGCCCATAGTGGTGACACACACATTCTGCATTGCGCACATCCTACATATGGAAATCACATCCATGACCAGGGTGGTCATACCTCTGCTTTACTCTACCATTATCAGTTCACTAATTGAGTACAATGCTCTTTTCTATCTGTACCTCACCAGACACCTGCAGCAATTGGAGAAAACAATGTGCCTGGGAGATGCCACGACCTCCAAATATGACATACATGGAAAGACTGAAAAACCTGTCAGTGTAGTCAGTATTATGCAGGCTGCTGACAGGTGACCTATGTCTGCCCTACGGAGCAGTCTCAGTCCCTGCCCTACTGGAAATGTTGGACATCTGCAAATCAAACTGGATCAGAATAACTTGGCCCAGGCCTCTCAACGTAGCCCATAGCCTAAAAAGAAAATGGCGGGGAGACAGATATATCCCCCAACGACTCACAATCCACTGTAACAGGTTCCTACTGCATGTATAGCAGTGCTCCTCAATGACCATGTTCAACCACAACCTTGACTACTAGTTGGCTGATTTTAAAGTCACCTCTATGGTGGCACCTATGTCCCTCATGGACAAGGCCATTTGATGCTGCTGACAAAATTGATCTGCTAGAAATAACCATCCAACTATGCTCAATAAGGGTACTTGTGTTTTTACACAGCTAGGCTTCTAAGCACTGAAGGGCCATTAGGCTAGTAGTCTCCCATGAACATATAAAGCTATAGGCCTATGCAGGCCTCACAGAATTTTGTCTCCCACATTGCCTGCTGATGTCATCTACTATACGTTCACCTGCACTTATATAAATCAGACTTGTGCCATGGCACTTGCATAAAGTACTTTATTTTATAGTCTATGTACTTACAAAGGTAGGGGTTCTGTTCTCACTGCAGTCATCTCGGTGTGTGTGTGTGTGTGTGTGTGTGTGTGTGTGTGTGTGTGTGTGTGTGTGTGCGTGTGTGCTTCTGCATGTGTATATTTGTGTGTTTGTCTAGACAAAATTGCAGAAGTGTCTATCCTGCAGTTACTATTTCAATGCCAGGGATTGCAGTATTTTGAAACTTCCACATGCCTACACATCCATTTCCTACAGGCTTCCCACTCTCTTGCCTCCAACATGGCCTGCTGATGTCATCTACTATTAGTTCATCTGCACTTTTTTAAAATCAGGTTTGTGCTGTGGTGCTTGTGTAAAATACGGTCTTCTGTAGTCTGTGTACTTAGATAGATAAGGGTTATATTTTCACTGTAGTCAACTGTGTGTGTGTGTGTGTGTGTGTGTGTGTGTGTGTGTGTGCGTGTGTGTGTGTGTGTGTGTGTGTGTGTGTGTGTGTGTGTGTGTGTGTGTGTGTGTGTGTGTGTGTGCTGTGTGTTTGAGTTCATGTTTGACATTACGGAGAGCATTTTACACCAGCATGTGGAACACTGTCATCTTCTCCTTAACAGGCACTGCTGATGTCATCAGCAAAGTGTTGGCTGACACCTTCCAAGTTAGACTTGTGCTGTGGCACTTGTGTTAAATACTGAGTTTTATAGTCTGTGTATCTAGACAGATAAGGGTTCTATTCTCACTCCTGACAAGTGTGTGTGCGTGTGTGTGTGTGTGTGTGTGTGTGTGTGTGTGTGTGTGTGTGTGTGTGTGTGTGTGTGTGTGTGTGTGAGAGAGCTCATGCTTGCCATTGCAGAGAGCATTTTACACCAGCATTTGGGGCACTTATCTTCTCCTTAACAGACACTGCTGATGTCATCCAAGTCAGACTTGTGCCATGGCACTTGCATAAAGTACTGAGCTCTGTAGACTGTGCACTTAGATAGGTAGGGGTTCTAGTCTCACTGCAGTTATGGATGTGTGTGTGTATGAGCTCTTGTTTAGCATTAAAAACAGCATTTCACACCAGCATGTGGGATTCTGTTATCTTTTCCTTAACAGCCACTGCTAATGTTGTCAGCTCTATCAGATTTTTTGATATGCAGTACTCCCAACAGGGCTGGGTCAGACAATGGTCTAGAGGCCAGGCAGACATCACTTCATCCTACACTAGACAGATTACATTGGCATGGCTGTAACTCTATTCACATACATCATGGCATGGTTTGTAGGCCCTGTGTTATCTTGCTAAGGAAGCCTTGTCTCTCCAGCTGCTGCTTATATCTGGTGAGGTACATGGAGAAGAGAGCATTACACTCTATTACTGTTCTGATGTGGTTTGATTACAAGGCTGCCATACAGTTCTAAGATCTACAGATGATGTTGTGAAGTATAATGTGCACAACATGGGCTTTCAATACCAGAGTGACCACTTCATGGTCGAAGGTCAGATTGCTATCTACATGTATTCCCAGTGCTGGCATCACCGGGTGTCAACATAGCAGGCCTGTTGTCAATGCTGTGATTAGCATGGAATTCCACTTTTCAGGTGAGAAGCATAAAGAAAGACACATTTCTGCATTTATTGGTAGATCGTGTGCCTTTGTCCCCATTCATTTGTCTGTGTAAGCTGTACCTGTACAATGTTATCATTATTGCAAGACTCAATGATTGCACCCAATATGCAAGAATCAGAAAAAAATCTGTTATAGCAATGGCCATATACTTTAGTCTTAACTGTCGAGAAATAAGATCAAACAATGAAGGGTCAAGCACAGATCGCTGGGGTTTGCCAGTGGTAACAGCTGTACTGGTATAGGTTCATTCAACATCTTTCACAGTATCTGTTGGTGACCCAATTGGTTATCCATCTACTGATGTAAGGTTTAATCCCCAGCTGGGATGATTTCTCAATGATACCTTCATGGGGGATTGTGTTAAAACACTAGGCCAGATCACGATAGGCAGTATGCACTGTCTTACTTTCCTCCAGGCCTTTCACATGGAAGCAATGGTTTGTGACAGTATCACAGATTGCCTCTGGCATGACTCAGCACATGCACCCTCCTGATATGGTGGACTACAAGCTTCAACATACCCTCCACATGGGCTATTTTCCCATACAAGGGTGTATATAAACATGCATCTATCTGAGTAGAGGGTACAACACTGGATGCATGCATGAATACAGACATCCTGATTCTCTTTGACTATGAGGTGGGCCAACATGTGATCATGGTCCTCTTGTACATGTGCACTAGTCATAATCTGGCTGTCTTCTTTCCCCATGCTCATCCCTAGAATTCATGAATGTGTCCCTGTTCAATACACACACTTTCCCTGAGTGTTCATTTTATATAGCAGTGCATGAAGCATTACAGATCATGTACACAGCTTCAGTACACAATGCGAGGAATGGGATATCACAATACTCTGCACTGTAGGTTCAATGTCCTGTGCTGTGTTTGGACCACATACTTCACATTCATACTTCTCTACTGTCCAAATATTCCCAGGATGTCCAAATGTGTTCCTTATCAGTTTGGTAGCTTTCTGCCATATCACTGGAATGATCTCAGGACTGATATGAGTCAATATTACACACATTTGAATTCATCCCTCTCAGCTGTCCTGATTTGCATAGAATATCCATTTTTTATTTGATATTTTTTATCTTTTCCTCATAACATTTTAATTTTCTGGCAAATCATTGGCATGTCATTACAGATTGAAGTGAGAAACTGATGACAAACATTTGAGTTTTAAACATCATGCTCTTCAGAAGGTGCAGGCTACTGTACAACCTAACAATCTCTCCCTATTGTTGGGCCTTTGTTCCCTCATTATTTATGGCTTTGCCCAGATTTCGTAATCTAAGAGGTTGAGAGTGGTACATTCTAAAACATTTATACCCGACACCTATGTCAAATATTTTCCTATTTGTGGTTATCTGTCCCCTCATTGTGTTTGCATTTGTGCAGATGTGTTGCATTAACAGATTGACAACTATTTCTGAAGTCCTGGTGATCACTGTGGCATCCAATGCAAATGTGTGCACTGTAGGTGCTGTGCTTTACATGGAATTGATTTCTGCATTTGCTTACATGGTTTCTTGGCCAGCAATACTGTTGCCAGACACAAAGCCTAGCTTAGACATGTCATGGGTCATTAATATGCATTGTGCACTACCGCTCACTGCACATCACCGCACAAACATGTTATCTCCATGTAGGCTCTGAGAAAGGCCTACACAGGGTTTATTGAATCCTGGAGATAGTGTTCAAGCATACAGTGTATGGAAAGCCTGATAACAGGAAGATGCAGCATTAGTTACATAATGGATGATTACCATAATGATTATTAATATTCTGGAGGTCATAAAATATGGTAACAGATTATATTGGTGAAGGTGTAGGATAGTACATGTAGAAAAGGGTAGGGTGTGATAGACGGGATAGTATGAATAGATGTGGAAAAGGTATGACTGTAACCTCAGGCGAGTAAGTGTGCAGGAAGGGAGGGTAGGGTAAGTTAGTACTGTGGAGTGGAGGTAGGAAAAAGTATAAGAGTACCTCAGCCTAGGCTCATACAGGAGCAAATCCAAGCTTTGTTGAAGCATTCTTTCACAGAGGCTTTGAAGGAGTGCAGGTTAGTAGCAGTTTTGAAAGTTAAAGCAAGGGAGTTCTATAGTTTTGCCGCAGAGCAGGACTAAAGGCTTAGGCCTGGGGATTTGTTAGGTTTATAAGTTGTGAGGATATGTTTGTATCATAGTATCATAATATCATAATATAGAATCATAACATGTTTGTGTCATCATATTAAATGCAATAATGATGGTCTGCTTTACTTAATATGGCCATGCTTATAGTGACTTTGCTTCGATAACTGCATTCTGCAGGGTTTAAATTGTTTAAATCATTATCAAAGACACATCATCCAAATGAAAAAGCCACAATGATCTGTATTGTATGCACACATAATATGTCAGATTCCAATGTAGGTCTCAGACTTAATTCTTGTGGTTACGTGAGATCCGCAGTCCCTGAACCCTACCTCTAGCACTGCAACAGTGCACAATAACTTTTACATCTGCATAACTCATTTGCTAATTTACTACTTACTGCAAGTAACACAGAACATGCAATGTTAATTTGGGTAAAACAGACACCGTCTCTTTCATGCAAATCAGATTTCCCCTATACTGACTAAATCTAGGCAGGAATATTTATTTTATTTATTTATTTCCAGTTTGATTACCGGGGAAGTCCACTGGGTCAAAGTGACCCATTTTCAGTGGAGGCCCAGGGAGAAAAGCTCCAAGATACATAATACAGATTAGCTACAAAAATACAAGGATGTCAGTCTTACATAATATGGAACAGTTACAAGTAGGTACTTTGAAAATATGCATAATCAGCAGAAAAGCATTGTGTGGACTTATTGTTTATACATTTTCTTCAGTGTGAATACACTTCTATACAGGGTTAATTTCTTTCTTTCTACCTTTTATTAAATAAATAATTTGATAACTTGTCTTTATCACCAAGTATTACATGGCGATAGCACAGAAAATGAATTGCCCAGGAGATTTGGGAAGGTGACACATCCTCCACCCTGTAATGCATATTACATGGAAAGGTTAGTGTTTACACTGTTAGTAAAGAGATAGGTAGGACAAATCAGAAGGCTGTCTGATATATGATAGGCTCAATTCATCTGAGAGAACACCATGCAATTCACAGAACCTTCTAAGTAACAGATATCTTAGCAATTGCTTACACATAGGACAAGGCAGGATGAGGTACAGCTTACAGCAAAGGAGCACAATAAAACAGTAAGCTGCTTTTTTATATATATGTATTTACATAAATACATGTCTGTGTGTCTGTGTGTCATACGTGTGTGTGTGTGTGTGTGTGTGTGTGTGTGTGTGTGTGTGTGTGTGTGTGTGTGTGTGTGTGTAGGAGAGACAGAGGGAGAGAGATGCAGAGACAGACAGAAACAGAGAGAGAGAGACAGAGTGAGATCAGCAAGGCTAACTAGTATAGCACATATAGTTGCTTTGCTGTAGAGAAGGTCAGTAAATTATGCAGAAGCTGAACAATTTGCTGTGTGCCCACAATATGCAAGGTTATAAGGATCAATCCCACAATATTTAAGAAATATGTTTTATGTCATGAGTCTTGCATCATAGTTTGTAAGTGTCTTTAATTTAATATGAACAATGCCTATGGATTTATTTTGCTACCTTGCTTAAATGGAAAGGCAAATCTATATATTCACATTCTTATTACTGTCTTTCTAATTGTTTGTTTTTGTTATTTCTTGAACATTTTGTTCTCAACTTTTGATAATTTGCTCTGAATGCCCCCTGGCAAACTAAATTATGCTTTGATACTAACCAAACCTTTAGAATATTTGATTGC